>NC_141018.1:12187506-12421919 GCF_052327205.1 Somniosus microcephalus | reverse complement strand
GTTTCTGTCCAATATGACAGATATTTTTCCTTTTGCTCAGCGACGATTGTGTTGGGTCGAATTCTTTGTGTTACCCTGTCACTGTCCTGGGACTGGTTATTGTTAGTATTGTTATTAGTTACTTTATTGAGTCCCAGGACTAGTTGACTGAGGGTATTCTTCTTTATGGTCAGCTCTTGGCATTTCAGGGCGTCGTAGTGATAGCATTGGGGGTTGCTCATTTGTAGGTGATTCCAAAATTTGGTGGCTCTTTTTTGGATAGTGATTATTAATGGGTATTGGCCTAGTTCCGCCCTGCATGCGTTGTTTACTGTTTTCCTTTGAGTCCGGAGGATACTTTTACAGAATTCCGCATGTAGGATCTCAATTGGGTGTTTGTCCCATTTTGCAAAATCTTGTTGTGTTAGTGGTCCCAGACCTCACTGCCATAGAGTGCAATTGGTTCAATTACTGATTTGAAAATTTTGAGCCAAATGCTAATTGGGATTTCTATTTGGATTGATTTTTTGATGGCATAGAAAGCCCTTCTTGCTTTCTCTTTCAGTTCATTCACAGCCAGTTTGAAGTTTCCCGTAGAACTGATTTTTAAGCCCAAGTATGTGTAGTGAGTGGTTTGTTCAATTTTGGTTGTTCCTACTGTGAAATTTATTGTGGGTCCATGTTGTTTGGATCTTTGCTGGAACACAAGGACTTTGGTTTTTTGGGGATTTATTGTCAGGGCCCAAGTCTGGCAGTACGACTCCAGCAGGTCTCTCCCTCTCCCTCCCTCCCCCTCCCTCTCCCCCCCCAACCTCCCCCTCCCTCTCCCCCCCACCTCCCCCTCCCTCTCCCCCCGACCTCCCCCTCCCTCTCCACCCCTACCTCCCCCTCCCTCTCCCTCCCCCCTCCCTCTCCCTCCCCCCTCCCTCCCCCTCCCTCCCCTACCTCCCCTACCTCTCCCTCCCCCTACCTCTCCCTCCCCCTACCTCTCCCTCTCCCTCCCCCTACCCCCTCCCTCCCCCTTCCCCTCACTCCCCCTCCCTCACTCCCCCTCCCTCACTCCCCCTCTCCCTCACTCCCCCCCCTCCCTCCCTCTCCCTCCTCCCTCCCTCTCCCTCACTCCCCCCCCTCCCTCTCCCTCACTCCCCCCCTCTCCCCCTCCCCCTCACTCCTCCCCTCTCCCTCCCCCCTCCCTCTCCCTCACTCTCCCTCCCCCTCCCCCCCTCCCTCCCCCCCCTCCCTCCCCCCCCTCCCTCCCCATCCCCCTCCCTCTCCCTCTCTCCCCCTCCCCATCTCCCCCCTTCTCCCCCCTCTCCCTCCCCCCCTCTCCCCCCCGTCTCTCTCTACCCCCCCGTCTCTCTCTCCCCGGAGAGGACCAAGCGGAGAGGACCAGGAGAAGAGGACCAGACGCAGAGCACCAGACGGAGAGGACCAGGCGGAGAGGGCCAGACGGAGAGGACCAGAAGGAGAGAACCAGACGGAGAGGGGCAGACGGAGAGGACCAGACGGAGAGGACCAGACGGAGAGGGCCAGACGGAGAGGACCAGACGGAGAGGACCAGACGGAGAGGACCAGACGGAGAGGACCAGGCGGAGAGGACCAGGCGGAGAGGACCAGACGGAGAGGACCAGGCGGAGAGGACCAGGCGGAGAGGGCCAGACTGAGAGCACCAGACGGAGAGGACCAGACGGAGAGGGCCAGACGGAGAGGACCAGACGGAGAGGACCAGGCGGAGAGGACCAGACGGAGAGGACCAGAGGGAGAGCGACAGACGGAGAGGACCAGACGGAGAGGGGCAGACGGAGAGGACCAGACGGAGAGGACCAGACGGAGAGGGCCAGACGGAGAGGACCAGACGGAGAGGAGCAGACGGAGAGGACCAAGCGGAGAGGACCAGGAGAAGAGGACCAGACGCAGAGCACCAGACGGAGAGGACCAGGCGGAGAGGGCCAGACGGAGAGGACCAGAAGGAGAGAACCAGACGGAGAGGGGCAGACGGAGAGGACCAGACGGAGAGGACCAGACGGAGAGGGCCAGACGGAGAGGACCAGACGGAGAGGACCAGACGGAGGGGACCAGGCGGAGAGGGCCAGACGGAGAGGACCAGGCGGAGAGGACCAGGCGGAGAGGACCAGGCGGAGAGGGCCAGGCGGAGAGGGCCAGGCGGAGAGGGCCAGGCGGAGAGGACCAGACGCAGAGGACCAGGCGGAGAGGGCCAGACGGAGAGGGCCAGACGGAGAGGGCCAGACGGAGAGGACCAGGCGGAGAGGACCAGGCGGAGAGGGCCAGACGGAGAGGGCCAGACGGAGAGGACCAGGCGGAGAGGACCAGGCGGAGAGGACCAGACGGAGAGGACCAGACGGAGAGGACCAGGCGGAGAGGACCAGGCGGAGAGGGACAGACGGAGAGGGACAGACGGAGAGGACCAGACGGAGAGGACCAGACGGAGAGGACCAGACGGAGAGGACCAGACGGAGAGGACCAGACGGAGAGGACCAGACGGAGAGGGCCAGACGGAGAGCGACAGACGGAGAGGACCAAGCGGAGAGGACCAGACGGAGAGGACCAGGCGGAGAGGACCAGGCGGAGAGGGCCAGGCGGAGAGGGCCAGGCGGAGAGGGCCAGACGGAGAGCGACAGACGGAGAGGACCAGACGGAGAGGACCAGACGGAGAGGACCAGGCGGAGAGGACCAGGCGGAGAGGGCCAGACGGAGAGCACCAGACGGACAGGACCAGACGGAGAGGACCAGACGGAGAGGACGAGGTGGAGAGGACGAGGCGGAGAGGGCCAGACGGAGAGGACCAGGCGGAGAGGATCAGGCGGAGAGGAGCAGACGGAGAGGAGCAGACGGAGAGGAGCAGACGGAGAGGAGCAGATGGAGAGGACCAGACGGAGAGGACCAGGCGGAGAGGGCCAGACGGAGAGGGCCAGACGGAGAGGGCCAGACGGAGAGGACCAGGCGGAGAGGACCAGACGGAGAGGAGCAGACGGAGAGGAGCAGACGGAGAGGACCAGACGGAGAGGACCAGGCGGAGAGGGCCAGACGGAGAGCACCAGACGGACAGCACCAGGCGGAGAGGACCAGACGCAGAGCACCAGACGGAGAGGACCAGACGGAGAGGACCAGAAGGAGAGGACCAGACGGAGAGCGACAGACGGAGAGGACCAGGCGGAGAGGACCAGACGGAGAGGGCCAGACGGAGATAGCCAGACGGAGAGCGACAGACGGAGAGGACCAGACGGAGAGGGGCAGACGGAGAGGACCAGACGGACAGGACCAGACGGAGAGGGCCAGACGGAGAGGACCAGACGGAGAGGACCAGGCGGAGAGGACGAGGCGAAGAGGACCAGACGCAGAGCACCAGACGGAGAGGACCAGGCGGAGAGAACCAGACGGAGAGGACCAGAAGGAGAGGACCAGACGGAGAGGGACAGACGGAGAGGACCAGACGGAGAGGACCAGACGGAGAGGGCCAGACGGAGAGGACCAGACGGAAAGGACCAGACGGAGAGCACCAGGCGGAGAGGACCAGACGGAGAGCACCAGGCGGAGAGGACCAGACGAAGAGGAACAGACGCAGAGCACCAGACGGAGAGGACCAGGCGGAGAGGACCAGAGGGAGAGGACCAGACGGAGAGCGACAGACGGAGAGGACCAGACGGAGAGGGGCAGACGGAGAGGACCAGACGGAGAAGACCAGACGGAGAGGACCAGACGGAGAGGACGAGGCGAAGAGGACCAGACGCAGAGCACCAGACGGAGAGGACCAGGCGGAGAGGACCAGGCGGAGAGGGACAGACGGAGAGGGACAGACGGAGAGGGACAGATGGAGAGGGACAGACGGAGAGGACCAGGCGGAGAGAACCAGACGGAGAGGACCAGACGGAGAGGGCCAGACGGAGAACGACAGACGGAGAGGACCAGGCGGAGAGGACTAGAAGGAGAGGACCAGACGGAGAGGGCCAGACGGAGAGCGACAGACAGAGAGGACCAGACGGAGA
Organism: Somniosus microcephalus; assembly: GCF_052327205.1. Classification (NCBI taxonomy): domain Eukaryota; kingdom Metazoa; phylum Chordata; class Chondrichthyes; order Squaliformes; family Somniosidae; genus Somniosus; species Somniosus microcephalus. Next base: position 12,417,936 of record NC_141018.1, on the reverse strand, counting down.
GGACCAGACAGAGAGGACCAGGCGGAGAGGACCAGGCGGAGAGGACCAGGCGGAGAGCGACAGACGGAGAGGACCAGGCGGAGAGGACCAGGCGGAGAGGACCAGGCGGAGAGGACCAGACGGAGAGGACCAGGCGGAGAGGACCAGACGGAGAGGACCAGACGGAGAGGACCAGACGGAGAGGACCAGACGGAGAGGGCCAGACGGAGAGCGACAGACGGAGAGGAGCAGACGGAGAGGACCAGACGGAGAGGACCAGGCGGAGAGGGCCAGACGGAGAGGGCCAGACGGAGAGGACCAGGCGGAGAGGATCAGGCGGAGAGGACCAGACGGAGAGGACCAGACGGAGAGGACCAGACGGAGAGGAGCAGACGGAGAGGACCAGACGGAGAGGACCAGGCGGAGAGGGCCAGACGGAGAGCACCAGACGGACAGCACCAGGCGGAGAGGACCAGACGCAGAGCACCAGACGGAGAGGACCAGGCGGAGAGGACCAGATGGAGAGGACCAGAAGGAGAGGACCAGACGGAGAGCGACAGACGGAGAGGACCAGGCGGAGAGGACCAGACGGAGAGGGCCAGACGGAGATAGCCAGACGGAGAGCGACAGACGGAGAGGACCAGACGGAGAGGGGCAGACGGAGAGGACCAGACGGACAGGACCAGACGGAGAGGGCCAGACGGAGAGGACCAGACGGAGAGGACCAGGCGGAGAGGACGAGGCGAAGAGGACCAGACGCAGAGCACCAGACGGAGAGGACCAGGCGGAGAGGACCAGACGGAGAGGACCAGAAGGAGAGGACCAGACGGAGAGGGACAGACGGAGAGGACCAGACGGAGAGGACCAGACGGAGAGGGCCAGACGGAGAGGACCAGACGGAAAGGACCAGACGGAGAGCACCAGGCGGAGAGGACCAGACGGAGAGCACCAGGCGGAGAGGACCAGACGAAGAGGAACAGACGCAGAGCACCAGACGGAGAGGACCAGGCGGAGAGGACCAGAGGGAGAGGACCAGACGGAGAGCGACAGACGGAGAGGACCAGACGGAGAGGGGCAGACGGAGAGGACCAGACGGAGAAGACCAGACGGAGAGGACCAGACGGAGAGGACGAGGCGAAGAGGACCAGACGCAGAGCACCAGACGGAGAGGACCAGGCGGAGAGGACCAGGCGGAGAGGGACAGACGGAGAGGGACAGACGGAGAGGGACAGATGGAGAGGGACAGACGGAGAGGACCAGGCGGAGAGAACCAGACGGAGAGGACCAGACGGAGAGGGCCAGACGGAGAACGACAGACGGAGAGGACCAGGCGGAGAGGACTAGAAGGAGAGGACCAGACGGAGAGGGCCAGACGGAGAGCGACAGACAGAGAGGACCAGACGGAGAGGACCAGACAGAGAGGACCAGGCGGAGAGGACCAGGCGGAGAGCGACAGACGGAGAGGACCAGGCGGAGAGGACCAGGCGGAGAGGACCAGGCGGAGAGGACCAGGCGGAGAGGACCAGACGGAGAGGACCAGACGGAGAGGGCCAGACGGAGAGCGACAGACGGAGAGGACCAGGCGGAGAGGACCAGGCGGAGAGGGCCAGACGGAGAGGACCAGACGGAGAGGACCAGACAGAGAGGACCAGACGGAGAGTGACAGACGGAGAGGACCAGGCGGAGAGGACCAGACGGAGAGGGCCAGACGCAGATGGCCAGACGGAGAGCGACAGACGGAGAGGACCAGACGGAGAGGGGCAGACGGAGAGGACCAGACGGACAGGACCAGACGGAGAGGGCCAGACGGAGAGGACCAGACGGAGAGGACCAGGCGGAGAGGACGAGGCGAAGAGGACCAGACGCAGAGCACCAGACGGAGAGGACCAGGCGGAGAGGACCAGAAGGAGAGGACCAGACGGAGAGGGACAGACGGAGAGGACCAGACGGAGAGGACCAGACGGAGAGGGCCAGACGGAGAGGACCAGACGGAAAGGACCAGACGGAGAGCACCAGGCGGAGAGGACCAGACGGAGAGCACCAGGCGGAGAGGACCAGACGAAGAGGAACAGACGCAGAGCACCAGACGGAGAGGACCAGGCGGAGAGGACCAGAGGGAGAGGACCAGAAGGAGAGGACCAGACGGAGAGCGACAGACGGAGAGGACCAGACGGAGAGGGGCAGACGGAGAGGACCAGACGGAGAGGACCAGACGGAGAGGACCAGACGGAGAGGACGAGGCGAAGAGGACCAGACGCAGAGCACCAGACGGAGAGGACCAGACGGAGAGGACCAGGCGGAGAGGACCAGGCGGAGAGGGACAGACGGAGAGGGACAGACGGAGAGGTACAGACGGAGAGGACCAGGCGGAGAGAACCAGACGGAGAGGACCAGACGGAGAGGGCCAGACGGAGAACGACAGACGGAGAGGACCAGGCGGAGAGGACTAGAAGGAGAGGACCAGACGGAGAGGGCCAGACGGAGAGGACCAGAAGGAGAGGACCAGACGGAGAGGGACAGACGGAGAGGACCAGACGGAGAGGACCAGACGGAGAGGGCCAGACGGAGAGGACCAGACGGAGAGGACCAGGCGGAGAGGACGAGGCGAAGAGGACCAGACGCAGAGCACCAGACGGAGAGGACCAGGCGGAGAGGACCAGAAGGAGAGGACCAGACGGAGAGGGACAGACGGAGAGGACCAGACGGAGAGGACCAGACGGAGAGGGCCAGACGGAGAGGACCAGACGGAAAGGACCAGACGGAGAGCACCAGGCGGAGAGGACCAGACGGAGAGCACCAGGCGGAGAGGACCAGACGAAGAGGAACAGACGCAGAGCACCAGACGGAGAGGACCAGGCGGAGAGGACCAGAGGGAGAGGACCAGAAGGAGAGGACCAGACGGAGAGCGACAGACGGAGAGGACCAGACGGAGAGGGGCAGACGGAGAGGACCAGACGGAGAGGACCAGACGGAGAGGACCAGACGGAGAGGACGAGGCGAAGAGGACCAGACGCAGAGCACCAGACGGAGAGGACCAGACGGAGAGGACCAGGCGGAGAGGACCAGGCGGAGAGGGACAGACGGAGAGGGACAGACGGAGAGGTACAGACGGAGAGGACCAGGCGGAGAGAACCAGACGGAGAGGACCAGACGGAGAGGGCCAGACGGAGAACGACAGACGGAGAGGACCAGACGGAGAGGGCCAGACGGAGAGGGCCAGACGGAGAGGACCAGACGGAGAGCGACAGACGGAGAGGACCAGGCGGAGAGGACCAGGCGGAGAGGACCAGACGGAGAGGACCAGACGGAGAGGACCAGAAGGAGAGGACCAGGAGGAGAGGACCAGACGGAGAGCGACAGACGGAGAGGACCAGGCGGAGAGGACCAGACGGAGAGGACCAGACGGAGAGCGACAGACGGAGAGGGGCAGACGGAGAGGGCCAGACGCAGAGGACCAGACGGAGAGGACCAGACGGAGAGGGCCAGACGGAGAGGACCAGACGGAGAGGTCCAGAAGGAGAGGACCAGACGGAGAGGACCAGACGGAGAGGGCCAGACGGAGAGCGACAGACGGAGAGGACCAGGCGGAGAGGACCAGACGGAGAGCGACAGACGGAGAGGACCAGGCGGAGAGGACCAGGCGGAGAGGGCCAGACGGAGAGGACCAGACGGAGAGGACCAGACGGAGAGGACCAGACGGAGAGGACCAGGAGGAGAGGACCAGACGGAGAGCGACAGACGGAGAGGACCAGACGGAGAGCGACAGACGGAGAGGACCAGGCGGAGAGGACCAGACGGAGAGGACCAGACGGAGAGCGACAGACGGAGAGGGGCAGACGGAGAGGACCAGACGGAGAGGACCAGACGGAGAGGACCAGACGGAGAGGGCCAGACGGAGAGGACCAGACGGAGAGGACCAGAAGGAGAGGACCAGACGGAGAGGACCAGACGGAGAGGGCCAGACGGAGAGCGACAGACGGAGAGGACCAGGCGGAGAGGACCAGACGGAGAGGGCCAGACGGAGAGGACCAGACGGAGAGCGACAGACGGAGAGGGGCAGACGGAGAGGACCAGACGGAGAGGACCAGACGAAGAGGGCCAGACGGAGAGGACCAGACGGAGAGGACCAGAAGGAGAGGACCAGACGGAGAGGACCAGACGGAGAGGGCCAGACGGAGAGCGACAGACGGAGAGGACCAGGCGGAGAGGACCAGACGGAGAGCGACAGACGGAGAGGACCAGGCGGAGAGGACCAGGCGGAGAGGGCCAGACGGAGAGGACCAGACGGAGAGGACCAGACGGAGAGGACGAGGCGGAGAGGACGAGGCGGAGAGGGCCAGGCGGAGAGGACCAGGCGGAGAGGACCAGACGGAGAGGACCAGGCGGCGAGGACCAGGCGGAGAGGGCCAGACGGAGAGGACCAGACGGAGAGGAACAGACGGAGAGGGCCAGGCGGAGAGGACCAGGCGGAGAGGACCAGGCGGAGAGGGCCAGACGGAGAGGGCCAGACGGAGAGGGCCAGACGGAGAGGGCCAGACGGAGAGGACCAGGCGGAGAGGGGCAGACGGAGAGGACCAGACGGAGAGGACCAGACGGAGAGGACCAGGCGGAGAGGACCAGGCGGAGAGGACGAGGCGAAGAGGACCAGACGCAGAGCACCAGACGGAGAGGACCAGGCGAAGAGGACCAGACGGAGAGGACCAGAAGGAGAGGACCAGACGGAGAGGACCAGGCGGAGAGGACCAGGCGGAGAGGACCAGGCGGAGAGGACCAGACGGAGAGGGCCAGACGGAGAGGGCCAGACGGAGAGGAACAGACGGAGAGCACCAGGCGGAGAGGACCAGGCGGAGAGGACCAGACGGAGAGGACCAGACGGAGAGGACCAGGCGGAGAGGACCAGGCGGAGAGGACCAGACGGAGAGGGCCAGACGGAGAGCGACAGACGGAGAGGACCAGACGGAGAGGACCAGACGGAGAGGACCAGGCGGAGAGGACCAGAAGGAGAGGGCCAGACGGAGAGCACCAGACGGACAGGACCAGACGGAGAGGACCAGACGGAGAGGACGTGGTGGAGAGGACGAGGCGGAGAGGACCAGACGGAGAGGACCAGACGGAGAGGACCAGACGGAGAGGAGCAGACGGAGAGGACCAGACGGAGAGGACCAGGCGGAGAGGGCCAGACGGAGAGCACCAGACGGACAGCACCAGGCGGAGAGGACCAGACGCAGAGCACCAGACGGAGAGGACCAGGCGGAGAGGACCAGACGGAGAGGACCAGAAGGAGAGGACCAGACGGAGAGCGACAGACGGAGAGGACCAGGCGGAGAGGACCAGACGGAGAGGGCCAGACGGAGATAGCCAGACGGAGAGCGACAGACGGAGAGGACCAGACGGAGAGGGGCAGACGGAGAGGACCAGACGGACAGGACCAGACGGAGAGGGCCAGACGGAGAGGACCAGACGGAGAGGACCAGGCGGAGAGGACGAGGCGAAGAGGACCAGACGCAGAGCACCAGACGGAGAGGACCAGGCGGAGAGAACCAGACGGAGAGGACCAGAAGGAGAGGACCAGACGGAGAGGGCCAGACGGAAAGGACCAGACGGAGAGCACCAGGCGGAGAGGACCAGACGGAGAGCACCAGGCGGAGAGGACCAGACGAAGAGGAACAGACGCAGAGCACCAGACGGAGAGGACCAGAGGGAGAGGACCAGAAGGAGAGGACCAGACGGAGAGCGACACACGGAGAGGACCAGACGGAGAGGGGCAGACGGAGAGGACCAGACGGAGAAGACCAGACGGAGAGGACCAGACGGAGAGGACGAGGCGAAGAGGACCAGACGCAGAGCACCAGACGGAGAGGACCAGGTGGAGAGGACCAGGCGGAGAGGACCAGGCGGAGAGGGACAGACGGAGAGGGACAGACGGAGAGGGACAGACGGAGAGGGACAGACGGAGAGGGACAGACGGAGAGGACCAGGCGGAGAGAACCAGACGGAGAGGACCAGACGGAGAGGGCCAGACGGAGAACGACAGACGGAGAGGACCAGGCGGAGAGGACTAGAAGGAGAGGACCAGACGGAGAGGGCCAGACGGAGAGCGACAGACAGAGAGGACCAGACGGAGAGGACCAGACGGAGAGGACCAGGCGGAGAGGACCAGACGGAGAGCGACAGACGGAGAGGACCAGGCGGAGAGGACCAGGCGGAGAGGACCAGACGGAGAGGACCAGACGGAGAGGACCAGGCGGAGAGGACCAGACGGAGAGGACCAGACGGAGAGGGCCAGACGGAGAGCGACAGACGGAGAGGACCAGGCGGAGAGGACCAGGCGGAGAGGGCCAGACGGAGAGGACCAGACGGAGAGGACCAGACGGAGAGGACCAGGCGGAGAGGGCCAGACGCAGATGGCCAGACGGAGAGCGACAGACGGAGAGGACCAGACGGAGAGGGGCAGACGGAGAGGACCAGACGGACAGGACCAGACGGAGAGGGCCAGACGGAGAGGACCAGACGGAGAGGACCAGGCGGAGAGGACGAGGCGAAGAGGACCAGACGCAGAGCACCAGACGGAGAGGACCAGGCGGAGAGGACCAGACGGAGAGGACCAGACGGAGAGGGACAGACGGAGAGGACCAGACGGAGAGGACCAGACGGAGAGGGCCAGACGGAGAGGACCAGACGGAAAGGACCAGACGGAGAGCACCAGGCGGAGAGGACCAGACGGAGAGCACCAGGCGGAGAGGACCAGACGAAGAGGAACAGACGCAGAGCACCAGACGGAGAGGACCAGGCGGAGAGGACCAGCGGGAGAGGACCAGAAGGAGAGGACCAGACGGAGAGCGACAGACGGAGAGGACCAGACGGAGAGGGGCAGACGGAGAGGACCAGACGGAGAGGACCAGACGGAGAGGACGAGGCGAAGAGGACCAGACGCAGAGCACCAGACGGAGAGGACCAGACGGAGAGGACCAGGCGGAGAGGACCAGGCGGAGAGGGACAGACGGAGAGGGACAGACGGAGAGGTACAGACGGAGAGGACCAGGCGGAGAGAACCAGACGGAGAGGACCAGACGGAGAGGACCAGACGGAGAGGACCAGGCGGAGAGGACGAGGCGAAGAGGACCAGACGCAGAGCACCAGACGGAGAGGACCAGGCGGAGAGAACCAGACGGAGAGGACCAGAAGGAGAGGACCAGACGGAGAGGGACAGACGGAGAGGACCAGACGGAGAGGACCAGACGGAGAGGACCAGACGGAAAGGACCAGACGGAGAGCACCAGGCGGAGAGGACCAGACGGAGAGCACCAGGCGGAGAGGACCAGACGAAGAGGAACAGACGCAGAGCACCAGACGGAGAGGACCAGAGGGAGAGGACCAGAAGGAGAGGACCAGACGGAGAGCGACACACGGAGAGGACCAGACGGAGAGGGGCAGACGGAGAGGACCAGACGGAGAAGACCAGACGGAGAGGACCAGACGGAGAGGACGAGGCGAAGAGGACCAGACGCAGAGCACCAGACGGAGAGGACCAGACGGAGAGGACCAGGCGGAGAGGACCAGGCGGAGAGGGACAGACGGAGAGGGACAGACGGAGAGGACCAGGCGGAGAGAACCAGACGGAGAGGACCAGACGGAGAGGGCCAGACGGAGAACGACAGACGGAGAGGACCAGGCGGAGAGGACTAGAAGGAGAGGACCAGACGGAGAGGGCCAGCCGGAGAGCGACAGACAGAGAGGACCAGACGGAGAGGACCAGACGGAGAGGACCAGGCGGAGAGGACCAGGCGGAGAGGACCAGACGGAGAGCGACAGACGGAGAGGACCAGGCGGAGAGGACCAGGCGGAGAGGACCAGACGGAGAGGACCAGACGGAGAGGACCAGGCGGAGAGGACCAGACGGAGAGGACCAGACGGAGAGGACCAGACGGAGAGGGCCAGACGGAGAGCGACAGACGGAGAGGACCAGGCGGAGAGGACCAGGCGGAGAGGGCCAGACGGAGAGGACCAGACGGAGAGGACCAGACGGAGAGGACCAGACGGAGAGGACCAGGCGGAGAGGACCAGACGGAGAGGGCCAGACGCAGATGGCCAGACGGAGAGCGACAGACGGAGAGGACCAGACGGAGAGGGGCAGACGGAGAGGACCAGACGGACAGGACCAGACGGAGAGGGCCAGACGGAGAGGACCAGACGGAGAGGACCAGGCGGAGAGGACGAGGCGAAGAGGACCAGACGCAGAGCACCAGACGGAGAGGACCAGGCGGAGAGGACCAGACGGAGAGGACCAGAAGGAGAGGACCAGACGGAGAGGGACAGACGGAGAGGACCAGACGGAGAGGACCAGACGGAGAGGGCCAGACGGAGAGGACCAGACGGAAAGGACCAGACGGAGAGCACCAGGCGGAGAGGACCAGACGGAGAGCACCAGGCGGAGAGGACCAGACGAAGAGGAACAGACGCAGAGCACCAGACGGAGAGGACCAGGCGGAGAGGACCAGAGGGAGAGGACCAGAAGGAGAGGACCAGACGGAGAGCGACAGACGGAGAGGACCAGACGGAGAGGGGCAGACGGAGAGGACCAGACGGAGAGGACCAGACGGAGAGGACCAGACGGAGAGGACGAGGCGAAGAGGACCAGACGCAGAGCACCAGACGGAGAGGACCAGACGGAGAGGACCAGGCGGAGAGGACCAGGCGGAGAGGGACAGACGGAGAGGGACAGACGGAGAGGTACAGACGGAGAGGACCAGGCGGAGAGAACCAGACGGAGAGGACCAGACGGAGAGGGTCAGACGGAGAACGACAGACGGAGAGGACCAGGCGGAGAGGACTAGAAGGAGAGGACCAGACGGAGAGGGCCAGACGGAGAGGGCCAGACGGAGAGCGACAGACAGAGAGGACCAGACGGAGAGGACCAGACGGAGAGGACCAGGCGGAGAGGACCAGACGGAGAGGACCAGACGGAGAGCGACAGACGGAGAGGACCAGGCGGAGAGGACCAGGCGGAGAGGACCAGACGGAGAGGACCAGAAGGAGAGGACCAGACGGAGAGGACCAGGAGGAGAGGACCAGACGGAGAGCGACAGGCGGAGAGGACCAGACGGAGAGGACCAGACGGAGAGCGACAGACGGAGAGGGGCAGACGGAGAGGACCAGACGGAGAGGACCAGACGGAGAGGGCCAGACGGAGAGGACCAGACGGAGAGGACCAGAAGGAGAGGACCAGACGGAGAGGACCAGACGGAGAGGGCCAGACGGAGAGCGACAGACGGAGAGGACCAGGCGGAGAGGACCAGACGGAGAGCGACAGACGGAGAGGACCAGGCGGAGAGGACCAGACAGAGAGGACCAGACAGAGAGGACCAGACGGAGAGGACCAGAAGGAGAGGACCAGACGGAGAGGACCAGGAGGAGAGGACCAGACGGAGAGCGACAGACGGAGAGGACCAGGCGGAGAGGACCAGACGGAGAGGACCAGATGGAGAGCGACAGACGGAGAGGACCAGACGGAGAGGACCAGACGGAGAGGACCAGACGGAGAGGACCAGAAGGAGAGGGCCAGACGGAGAACGACAGACGGAGAGCGACAGACGGAGAGGACCAGACGGAGAGGACCAGACGGAGAGGGCCAGACGGAGAGCGACAGACGGAGAGGACCAGGCGGAGAGGACCAGACGGAGAGGACCAGACGGAGAGGACCAGACAGAGAGGACCAGACGGAGAGGACGAGGCGGAGAGGACGAGGCGGAGAGGGCCAGGCGGAGAGGACCAGGCGGAGAGGACCAGACGGAGAGGACCAGGCGGAGAGGACCAGGCGGAGAGGGCCAGACGGAGAGGACCAGACGGAGAGGAACAGACGGAGAGGGCCAGGCGGAGAGGGCCAGGCGGAGAGGACCAGGCGGAGAGGGCCAGACGGAGAGGGCCAGACGGAGAGGGCCAGACGGAGAGCGACAGACGGAGAGCGACAGACGGAGAGGACCAGGCGGAGAGGGGCAGACGGAGAGGACCAGACGGAGAGGACCAGACGGAGAGGACCAGGCGGAGAGGACGAGGCGAAGAGGACCAGACGCAGAGCACCAGACGGAGAGGACCAGGCGAAGAGGACCAGACGGAGAGGACCAGACGGAGAGGACCAGACGGAGAGGACCAGGCGGAGAGGACCAGGCGGAGAGGACCAGGCGGAGAGGACCAGACGGAGAGGGCCAGACGGAGAGGGCCAGACGGAGAGGAACAGACGGAGAGCACCAGGCGGAGAGGACCAGGCGGAGAGGACCAGGCGGAGAGGACCAGACGGAGAGGGCCAGACGGAGAGCGACAGACGGAGAGGACCAGGCGGAGAGGACCAGACGGAGAGGACCAGAAGAAGAGGACCAGACGGAGAGCGCCAGACGGAGAGGACCAGACGGAGAGGACCAGACGGAGAGCGACAGACGGAGAGGGGCAGACGGAGAGGACCAGACGGAGAGGGCCAGACGGAGAGGACCAGAAGGACAGGACCAGACGGAGAGGACCAGACGGAGAGGGCCAGACGGAGAGGGCCAGACGGAGAGGACCAGACGGAGAGGGCCAGACGGAGAGGGCCAGACGGAGAGCGACAGGCGGAGAGGACCAGGCGGAGAGGACCAGGCGGAGAGGGCCAGACGGAGAGGACCAGGCGGAGAGGACCAGACGGAGAGGACCAGAAGGAGAGGACCAGGCGAAGAGGACCAGACGGAGAGGACCAGAAGGAGAGGACCAGACGGAGAGGACCAGGCGGAGAGGACCAGGCGGAGAGGACCAGACGGAGAGGGCCAGACGGAGAGGGCCAGACGGAGAGGGCCAGGCGGAGAGGGCCAGACGGAGAGGACCAGACGGAGAGGGCCAGACGGAGAGGACCAGACGGAGAGGACCAGACGGAGAGGGCCAGACGGAGAGCGACAGACGGAGAGGACCAGGCGGAGAGGACCAGACGGAGAGGACCAGACGGAGAGGGCCAGACGGAGAGCGACAGACGGAGAGGACCAGACGGAGAGGACCAGGCGGAGAGGACCAGAAGGAGAGGGCCAGACGGAGAGGACCAGGCGGAGAGCGACAGACGGAGAGGACCAGACGGAGAGGACCAGAAGGAGAGGACCAGACGGAGAGGACCAGACGGAGAGGGCCAGACGGAGAGGGACAGACGGAGAGGACCAGACGGAGAGGACCAGACGGAGAGGACCAGACGGAGAGGGCCAGACGGAGAGCGACAGACGGAGAGGAGCAGGCGGAGAGGGCCAGACGGAGAGGACCAGACGGAGAGGACCAGACGGAGAGGACGAGGCGGAGAGGACGAGGCGGAGAGGGCCAGGCGGAGAGGACCAGGCGGAGAGGACCAGGCGGAGAGGACCAGGCGGAGAGGACCAGGCGGAGAGGGCCAGACGGAGAGGACCAGGCGGAGAGGGCCAGGCGGAGAGGACCAGGCGGAGAGGACCAGGCGGAGAGGGCCAGACGGAGAGGACCAGGCGGAGAGGACCAGGCGGAGAGGACCAGGCGGAGAGGACCAGACAGAGAGGGCCAAACGGAGAGCGACAGACGGAGAGCGACAGACGGAGAGGACCAGACGGAGAGGACCAGGCGGAGAGGACCAGGCGGAGAGGACGAGGCGAAGAGGACCAGACGCAGAGCACCAGACGGAGAGGACCAGGCGAAGAGGACCAGAAGGAGAGGACCAGACGGAGAGGACCAGACGGAGAGGACCTGGCGGAGAGGACCAGGCGGAGAGGACCAGGCGGAGAGGACCAGACGGAGAGGGCCAGACGGAGAACGACAGACGGAGAGGACCAGGTGGAGAGGACTACAAGGAGAGGACCAGACGGAGAGGGCCAGACGGAGAGCGACAGACGGAGAGGACCAGACGGAGAGGACCAGACGGAGAGCACCAGGCGGAGAGGACCAGGCGGAGAGGACCAGACGGAGAGGACCAGACGGAGAGGACCAGGCGGAGAGGACCAGACGGAGAGGGCCAGACGGAGAGCGACAGACGGAGAGGACCAGGCGGAGAGGACCAGGCGGAAAGGACCAGACGGAGAGGACCAGACGTAGAGGACCAGAAGGAGAGGACCAGACGGAGAGCGCCAGACGGAGAGGACCAGGCGGAGAGGACTAAACGGAGAGGACCAGACGGAGAGCGACAGACGGAGAGGGGCAGACGGAGAGGACCAGACGGAGAGGACCAGACGGAGAGGGCCAGACGGAGAGGACCAGACGGAGAGGACCAGACGGAGAGGGCCAGACGGAGAGCGCCAGACAGAGAGGACCAGGCGGAGAGGGCCAGACGGAGAGGGCTAGACGGAGAGGGCCAGACGGAGAGCGACAGGCGGAGAGGACCAGAAGGAGAGGGCCAGACGGAGAGGACCAGGCGGAGAGGACCAGACGGAGAGGACCACACGGAGAGGGCCAGACGGAGAGGGCCAGGCGGAGAGCGCCAGACGGAGAGCGCCAGACGGAGAGGACCAGACGGAGAGGGCCAGACGGAGAGGACCAGACGGAGAGGACCAGAAGCAGAGGACCAGACGGAGAGGACCAGACGGAGAGGGCCAGACGGAGAGCGACAGACGGAGAGGACCAGGCGGAGAGGACCAGACGGAGAGGACGAGACGGAGAGGGCCAGACGGAGAGGGCCAGACGGAGAGGGCCAGACGGAGAGCGACAGACGGAGAGGACCAGACGGAGAGGACCAGGCGGAGAGGACCAGAAGGAGAGGGCCAGACGGAGAGGACCAGACGGAGCGGACCAGGCGGAGAGGACGATGCGAAGAGGACCAGACGCAGAGCACCAGACGGAGAGGACCAGGCGGAGAGGACCAGACGGAGAGGGACAGACGGAGAGGACCAGACGGAGAGGGAGAGACGGAGAGGACCAGACGGAGAGGACCAGACGGAGAGGACAAGGCGGGGAGGACCAGACGGAGAGGGCCAGACGGAGAACGACAGACGGAGAAGACCAGGTGGAGAGGACTACAAGGAGAGGAGCAGACGGAGAGGGCCAGACGGAGAGCGACAGACGGAGAGGACCAGACGGAGAGGACCAGACGGAGAGCACCAGGCGGAGAGGACCAGGCGGAGAGGACCAGACGGAGAGGACCAGGCGGAGAGGACCAGACGGAGAGGACCAGACGGAGAGGACCAGACGGAGAGGACCAGAAGGAGAGGACCAGACGGAGTGAGACAGACGGAGAGGACCAGGCGGAGAGGACCAGACGGAGAGGACCAGGCGGAGAGGACCAGGCGGAGAGGACCAGACGGAGAGGACCAGGCGGAGAGGACCAGACGGAGAGGACCAGACGGAGAGCGACAGACGGAGAGGGGCAGACGGAGAGGACCAAACGGAGAGGACCAGACGGAGAGGGCCAGACGGAGAGGACCAGACGGAGAGGACCAGACGGAGAGGACCAGACGGAGAGGGCCAGATGGAGAGCGACAGACGGAGAGGACCAGACGGAGAGCGACAGACGGAGAGCGACAGACGGAGAGGGCCAGACGGAGAGCGACAGACGGAGAGGACCAGGCGGAGAGGGCCAGACGGAGAGGGCCAGACGGAGAGCGACAGACGGAGAGGGCCAGACGGAGAGCACCAGACGGAGAGGACCAGACGGAGAGGACGAGGCGGAGAGGGCCAGACGGAGAGGACCAGGCGGAGAGGACCAGACGGAGAGGACCAGACGGAGAGCACCAGACGGAGAGGGCCAGACGGAGAGGGCCAGACGGAGAGGGCCAGACGGAGAGGACCAGGCGGAGAGCACCAGGCGGAGAGGACCAGGCGGAGAGCACCAGGCGGAGAGGACCAGACGAAGAGGAACAGACGCAGAGCACCAGACGGAGAGGACCAGGCGGAGAGGACCAGACGGAGAGGACCAGAAGGAGAGGACCAGACGGAGAGCGACAGACGGAGAGGACCAGGCGGAGAGGACCAGACGGAGAGGGCCAGACGGAGAGCGACAGACGGAGAGGACCAGACGGAGAGGGCCAGACGGAGAGGACCAGACGGAGAGGACCAGGCTGAGAGGACCAGGCTGAGAGGACGAGGCGAAGAGCACCAGACGGAGAGGACCAGGCGGAGAGGGCCAGACGGAGAGGGCCAGACGGAGAGCGACAGACGGAGAGGACCAGGCGGAGAGGACCAGGCGGAGAGGACCAGGCGGAGAGGACCAGGCGGAGAGGGCCAGACGGAGAGGGCCAGACGGAGAGGACCAGACGGAGAGGACCAGACGGAGCGGGGCAGACGGAGAGGACCAGACGGAGAGGACCAGACGGAGAGGGCCAGACGGAGAGGACCAGACGGAGAGGACCAGGCGAAGAGGACCAGACGCAGAGCACCAGACGGAGAGGACCAGACGGAGAGGACCAGACGGAGCGGACCAGACGGAGAGGACCAGACGGAGAGGGACAGACGGAGAGGACCAGGCGGAGAGGACCAGGCGGAGAGGACCAGGCGGAGAGGACCAGACGGAGAGGACCAGACGGAGAGGGCCAGACGGAGAGGACCTGACGGAGAGGACCAGACGGAGAGGACCAGGCGGCGAGGACCAGACGGAGAGGACCAGACGGAGAGGACCAGACGGAGAGGGCCAGACGGAGAGGACCAGGCGGAGAGGACCAGACGGATAGGACCAGACGGAGAGGACCAGACGGAGAGGACCAGACGGAGAGGACCAGAAGGAGAGGGCCAGACGGAGAGCACCAGACGGAGAGGACCAGACGGAGAGGACCAGGCGGCGAGGACCAGACGGAGAGGACCAGACGGAGAGGACCAGACGGAGAGGGCCAGACGGAGAGGACCAGGCGGAGAGGACCAGACGGATAGGACCAGACGGAGAGGACCAGACGGAGAGGACCAGAAGGAGAGGGCCAGACGGAGAGCAACAGACGGAGAGGACCAGACGGAGAGGACCAGACGGAGAGGACGAGGCTGAGAGGGCCAGACGGAGAGGACCAGACGGAGGGGACCAGGCGGAGAGGACCAGGCGGAGAGGGCCAGACGGAGAGGGCCAGACGGAGAGCGACTGACGGAGAGGACCAGACGGAGAGGACCAGGCGGAGAGGACCAGGCGGAGAGGGCCAGACGGAGAGGGCCAGACGGAGAGGGCCAGGCGGAGAGCGCCAGACGGAGAGGACCAGACGGAGAGGACCAGGCGGAGAGGACCAGGCGGAGAGGACCAGGCGGAGAGGGCCAGACGGAGAGCACCAGGCGGAGAGGACCAGACGGAGAGGACCAGACGGAGAGGACCAGACGGAGAGGGCCAGACGGAGAGCGCCAGACGGAGAGGGCCAGGCGGAGAGGGCCAGGCGGAGAGGGCCAGGCGGAGAGGACCAGACGGAGAGGACCAGACGGAGAGGACCAGGCGGAGAGGACCAGACGGAGAGGACCAGACGGAGAGGAGCAGACGGAGAGGACCAGACGGAGAGCACCAGACGGAGAGCACCAGGCGGAGAGGACCAGGCGGAATGGACCAGGCGGAGAGGACCAGGCGGGGTGGACCAGGCGGAGAGGACCAGGCGGAGAGGACCAGGCGGAGAGGGCCAGACGGAGAGGACCAGGCGGAGATGACCAGGCGGAGAGGGGCAGACAGAGAGGACTAGACGGAAAGGATC
The DNA here is from genome assembly GCF_052327205.1 of Somniosus microcephalus. Taxonomy (NCBI): domain Eukaryota; kingdom Metazoa; phylum Chordata; class Chondrichthyes; order Squaliformes; family Somniosidae; genus Somniosus; species Somniosus microcephalus. The sequence goes on along the minus strand of NC_141018.1, from coordinate 12,402,349 downwards.
CAGGCGGAGAGGGCCAGACGGAGAGGACCCGGCGGAGAGGGGCAGACGGAGAGGACCAGACGGAGAGGACCAGGCTGAGAGGACCAGGCGGAGAGGGCCAGATGAAGAGGTCCCGGCGGAGAGGAGCAGGCGGAGAGGACCAGGCGGAGAGGAGCAGACGGAGAGTACCAGACGGAGAGGACCAGACGGAGAGGACCAGGCGACGAGGACCAGACGGAGAGGGCCAGCCAGAGAGGAGCAGATGGAGAGGACGAGGCGGAGTGGACCAGACGGAGAGGGCCAGACGAAGAGGTCCCGGCGGAGAGGACCAGGCGGAGAGGGACAGATGGAGAGGGGCAGACGGAGAGGGGCAGGCAGAGAGGACCAGACGGAGAGGACCAGACGGAGAGGGGCAGACGGAGAGGGACAGACGGAGAAGACCAGACGGAGAGGGGCAGGCGGAGAGGACCAGACGGAAAGGACCAGGCGAAAAGGACCTGGCGGAGAGGGCCAGACGGAGAGGACCAGGCGGAGAGGGGAAGGTGGAGAGGACCAGACGGAGAGGACCAGACGGAGAGGACCAGACGGAGAGGGCCAGACGGAGAGGACCAGACGGAGAGGGCCAGACGGAGAGCGACAGACGGAGAGGACCAGACGGAGAGGACCAGACGGAGAGGGACAGACGGAGAGCGACAGACGGAGAGGACCAGACGGAGAGGACCAGACGGAGAGGACCAGGCGGAGAGGGCCAGACGGAGAGGACCAGGCGGAGAGGACCAGGCGGAGAGGACCAGGCGGAGAGGACCAGGCGGAGAGGAGCAGGCGGAGAGGACCAGGCGGAGAGGGCCAGACGGAGAGGGCCAGGCGGAGAGGACGAGTCGGAGAGGACGAGACGGAGAGGACCAGGCGAAGAGGACCAGACGGAGAGGACCAGAAGGAGAGGACCAGACGGAGAGGACCAGAAGGAGAGGACCAGACGGAGAGCGACAGATGGAGAGGGCCAGACGGAGAGCGACAGACGGAGAGGACCAGACGGAGAGGGGCAGACGGAGAGGACCAGACGGAGAGGGCCAGACAGAGAGGGCCAGACGGAGAGGACCAGACGGAGAGGACCAGACGGAGAGGACCAGACGGAGAGGACCAGACGGAGAGGACCAGGCGAAGAGGACCAGACGCAGAGCACCAGACGGAGAGGACCAGGCGGAGAGGACCAGACGGAGAGGACCAGACGGAGAGGACCAGACGGAGAGGACCAGACGGAGAGGACCAGGCGGAGAGGGACAGACGGAGAGGGACAGACGGAGAGGGACAGACGGAGAGGACCAGACGGAGAGGACCAGGCGGAGAGGGCCAGACGGAGAGGGCCAGACGGAGAGGACCAGACGGAGAGGACCAGACGGAGAGGACCAGACGGAGAGGACCAGACGGAGAGGGCCAGACGGAGAGCGACAGACGGAGAGGACCAGGCGGATAGGACCAGACGGAGAGGACCAGACGGAGAGGACCAGAAGAAGAGAGCCAGACGGAGAGCACCAGACGGAGAGGACCAGACGGAGAGGACCAGACGGAGAGGACCAGACGGAGAGGACGAGGCTGAGAGGGCCAGACGGAGAGGACCAGGCGGAGACGACCAGGCGGAGAGGACCGGACGGAGAGGACCGGACGGAGAGGGGCGGACGGAGAGGACCAGACGGAGAGGACCAGGCGGAGAGGACCAGGCGGGGAGGACCAGGCGAAGAGGACCAGACGGAGAGGACCAGACGGAGAGGACCAGGCGGAGAGGACCAGACGGAGAGGGACAGACGGAGAGGACCAGACGGAGAGGGACAGACGGAGAGGACTAGACGGAGAGGACAAGGCGGAGAGGACCAGACGGAGAGGGCCAGACGGAGAACGACAGACGGAGAAGACCAGGTGGAGAGGACTACAAGGAGAGGACCAGACGGAGAGGGCCAGACGGAGAGGGACAGACGGAGAGCGACAGACGGAGAGGACCAGACGGAGAGGACCAGACGGAGAGCACCAGGCGGAGAGGACCAGGCGGAGAGGACCAGACGGAGAGGACCAGAAGGAGAGGACCAGACGGAGAGGACCAGAAGGAGAGGACCAGACGGAGTGAGACAGACGGAGAGGACCAGGCGGAGAGGACCAGACGGAGAGGGCCAGACGGAGAGCGACAGACGGAGAGGGGCAGACGGAGAGGACCAGACGGAGAGGGCCAGACGGAGAGGACCAGACGGAGAGGACCAGACGGAGAGGGCCAGACGGAGAGCGACAGACGGAGAGGACCAGGCGGAGAGGGCCAGACGGAGAGGACCAGACGGAGTGAGACAGACGGAGAGGACCAGGCGGAGAGGACCAGACGGAGAGGACCAGACGGAGAGCGACAGACGGAGAGGGGCAGACGGAGAGGGGCAGACGGAGAGGGCCAGACGGAGAGGACCAGACGGAGAGGACCAGACGGAGAGGGCCAGACGGAGAGCGACAGACGGAGAGGACCAGGCGGAGAGGGCCAGACGGAGAGGGCCAGACGGAGAGCGACAGACGGAGAGGACCAGGCGGAGAGGGCCAGACGGAGAGCACAAGACGGAGAGGACCAGACGGAGAGGACCAGACGGAGAGGACGAGGCGGAGAGGACGAGGCGGAGAGGGCCAGACGGAGAGGACCAGGCGGAGAGGACCAGACGGAGAGGACCAGACGGAGAGGGCCAGGCGGAGAGCGCCAGACGGAGAGCGCCAGACGGAGAGGGCCAGGCGGAGAGGGCCAGACGGAGAGGACCAGACGGAGAGGGCCAGACGGAGAGGGCCAGACGGAGAGGGCCAGACGGAGAGCACCAGGCGGAGAGGACCAGGCGGAGAGCACCAGGCGGAGAGGACCAGACGAAGAGGAACAGACGCAGAGCACCAGACGGAGAGGACCAGGCGGAGAGGACCAGACGGAGAGGACCAGAAGGAGAGGACCAGACGGAGAGCGACAGACGGAGAGGACCAGACGGAGAGGGCCAGACGGAGAGCGACAGACGGAGAGGACCAGACGGAGAGGGCCAGACGGAGAGGACCAGACGGAGAGGACCAGGCTGAGAGGACGAGGCGAAGAGCACCAGACGGAGAGGACCAGGCGGAGAGGACCAGACGGAGAGGGCCAGACGGAGAGGGCCAGACGGAGAGCGACAGATGGAGAGGACCAGGTGGAGAGGACCAGACGGAGAGCGACAGACGGAGAGGACCAGACGGAGAGGGACAGACGGAGAGGGACAGACGGAGAGGAGCAGACGGAGAGGGCCAGACGGAGAGGACCAGACGGAGAGGACCAGACGGAGAACACCAGGCGAAGAGGACCAGACGCAGAGCACCAGACGGAGAGGACCAGGCGGAGAGGACCAGACGGAGAGGGACAGACGGAGAGGGACAGACGGAGAGGACCAGACGGAGAGGACCAGGCGGAGAGGACCAGGCGGAGAGGACCAGACGGAGAGGACCAGACGGAGAGGACCAGACGGAGAGGGCCAGACGGAGAGGTCCAGACGGAGAGGACCAGACGGAGAGGACCAGACGGAGAGGACCAGACGGAGAGGGCCAGACGGAGAGCGACAGACGGAGAGGACCAGGCGGAGAGGATCAGACGGAGAGGACCAGACGGAGAGGACCAGAAGGAGAGGGCCAGACGGAGAGCACCAGACGGAGAGGACCAGACGGAGAGGACCAGACGGAGAGGACGAGGCTGAGAGGGCCAGACGGAGAGGACCAGACGGAGAGGACCAGGCGGAGAGGACCAGGCGGAGAGGACCAGACGGAGAGGAGCGGACGGAGAGGAGCGGACGGAGAGGACCAGACGGAGAGGACCAGACGGAGAGGACCAGGCGGAGAGGACCAGGCGGAGAGGACGAGGCGAAGAGCACCAGACGCAGAGCACCAGACGGAGAGGACCAGGCGGAGAGGACCAGACGGAGAGGACCAGAAGGCGAGGACCAGACGGAGAGGACCAGACGGAGAGGGACAGACGGAGAGGACCAGACGGAGAGGACCAGGCGGAGAGGACCAGAGGGAGAGGGCCAGACGGAGAACGACAGACGGAGAAGACCAGGTGGAGAGGACTACACGGAGAGGACCAGACGGAGAGGGCCAGACGGAGAGGGCCAGACGGAGAGCGACAGACGGAGAGGACCAGACGGAGAGGACCAGACGGAGAGCACCAGGCGGAGAGGCCCAGGCGGAGAGGACCAGACGGAGAGGACCAGGCGGAGAGGACCAGGCGGAGAGGACCAGACGGAGAGGACCAGACGGAGAGGACCAGAAGGAGAGGACCAGACGGAGAGGACCAGAAGGAGAGGACCAGACGGAGAGCGACAGACGGAGAGGACCAGGCGGAGAGGACCAGACGGAGAGGACCAGACGGAGAGCGACAGACGGAGAGGGGCAGACGGAGAGGACCAGATGGAGAGGACCAGACGGAGAGGGCCAGACGGAGAGGACCAGACGGAGAGGACCAGACGGAGAGGACCAGGCGGAGAGGGCCAGACGGAGAGCACCAGACGGAGAGGACCAGATGGAGAGGACCAGACGGAGAGGACCAGACGGAGAGGACCAGACGGAGAGGACCAGGCGGAGAGGGCCAGACGGAGAGCACCAGACGGAGAGGACCAGGCGGAGAGGACCAGGCGGAGAGGGCCAGACGGAAAGCGCCAGACGGAGAGGACCAGGCGGAGAGGACCAGGCGGAGAGGACCAGGCGGAGAGGACCCGATGGAGAGGACCAGGCGGAGAGGGCCAGACGGAGAGGACAAGGCGGAGAGGACCAGATGGAGAGGACGAGGCGGAGAGGGACAGACGGAGAGGGACAGACGGAGAGGGACAGACGGAGAGGACCAGCCGGAGAGGACCAGAAGGAGAGAACCAGACGGAGAGGACCAGACGGAGAGGGCCAGACGTAGAGCGACAGACGGAGAGGACCAGGCGGAGAGGAGCAGACGGAGAGGACCAGACGGAGAGGACCAGACGGAGAGGGCCAGACGGAGAGCGACAGACGGAGAGCGACAGACGGAGAGGGCCAGACGGAGAGGACCCGACGGAGAGGACCAGGCGGAGAGGACCAGACGGAGAGGACCAGACGGAGAGGACCAGGCGGAGAGGACCAGGCGGAGAGGACCAGGCGGAGAGGACCAGACGGAGAGGGCCAGACGGAGAGCGACAGACGGAGAGCGACAGACGGAGAGGGCCAGACGGAGAGGGGCAGACGGAGAGGACCAGACGGAGAGGACCAGACGGAGAGGACCAGACGGAGAGGACCAGACGGAGAGGACCAGACGGAGAGGGCCAGACGGAGAGCGACAGACGGAGAGGACCAAGCGGAGAGGGCCAGACGGAGAGGGCCAGACGGAGAGGGCCAGACGGAGAGCGACAGACGGAGAGGACCAGGCGGAGAGGACCAGGCGGAGAGGGCCAGACGGAGAGCACCAGACGGAGAGGACCAGACGGAGAGGACGAGGCGGAGAGGGCCAGATGGAGAGGACCAGGCGGAGAGGACCAGGCGGAGAGGACCAGACGGAGAGGACCAGACGGAGAGGGCCAGGCGGAGAGCGCCAGACGGAGAGCACCAGACGGAGAGGGCCAGACGGAGAGGGCCAGACGGAGAGCACCAGGCGGAGAGGACCAGACGAAGAGGAACAGACGCAGAGCACCAGACGGAGAGGACCAGGCGGAGAGGACCAGACGGAGAGGACCAGAAGGAGAGGACCAGACGGAGAGCGACAGACGGAGAGGACCAGACGGAGAGGGCCAGACGGAGAGCGACAGACGGAGAGGAGCAGACGGAGAGGGCCAGACGGAGAGGACCAGGCGGAGAGGACCAGACGGAGAGGACCGGACGGAGAGGACCGGACGGAGAGGGGCGGACGGAGAGGACCAGATGGAGAGGACCAGACGGAGAGGACCAGACGGAGAGGACCAGGCGGAGAGGACCAGGCGGAGAGGACGAGGCGAAGAACACCAGACGCAGAGCACCAGACGGAGAGGACCAGGCGGAGAGGACCAGACAGAGAGGACCAGAAGTAGAGGACCAGACGGAGAGGACCAGACGGAGAGGGACAGACGGAGAGGACCAGACGGAGAGGACCAGACGGAGAGGACCAGGCGGAGAGGACCAGACGGAGAGGGCCAGACGGAGAACGACAGACGGAGAAGACCAGGTGGAGAGGACTACAAGGAGAGGACCAGACGGAGAGGGCCAGACGGAGAGGGCCAGACGGAGAGCGACAGACGCAGAGGACCAGACGGAGAGGACCAGACGGACAGAACCAGGCGAAGAGGACCAGGCGGAGAGGACCAGATGGAGAGGACCAGGCAGAGAGGACCAGGCGGAGAGGACCAGACGGAGAGGACCAGACGGAGAGGACCAGAAGGAGAGGACCAGACGGAGAGGACCAGAAGGAGAGGACCAGACGGAGAGCGACAGACGGAGAGGACCAGGCGGAGAGGACCAGACGGAGAGGACCAGACGGAGAGCGACAGACGGAGAGGGGCAGACGGAGAGGACCAGATGGAGAGGACCAGACGGAGAGGGCCAGACGGCGAGGACCAGACGGAGAGGACCAGACGGAGAGGGCCAGACGGAGAGGGCCAGACGGAGAGCGACAGACGGAGAGGACCAGGCGGAGAGGACCAGGCGGAGAGGGCCAGACGGAGAGCACCAGACGGAGAGGACCAGACGGAGAGGACGAGGCGGAGAGGACGAGGCGGAGAGGACCAGGCGGAGAGGACCAGACGGAGAGGGCCAGTCGGAGAGCGCCAGACGGAGAGCGCCAGACGGAGAGGGCCAGACGGAGAGGACAAGACGGAGAGGACCAGACGGAGAGCACCAGGCGGAGAGGACCAGGCGGAGAGCACCAGGCGGAGAGGACCAGACGAAGACGAACAGACGCAGAGCACCAGACGGAGAGGACCAGGCGGAGAGGACCAGAAGGAGAGGACCAGACGGAGAGCGACAGACGGAGAGGACCAGACGGAGAGGACCAGACGGAGAGTGCCAGACGGAGAGGACCAGACGGAGAGGACCAGGCTGAGAGGACGAGGCGAAGAGCACCAGACGGAGAGGAGCAGGCGGAGAGGGCCAGACGGAGAGGGCCAGACGGAGAGGGACAGACGGAGAGGACCAGGCGGAGAGGACCAGGCGGAGAGGACCAGACGGAGAGGACCAGACGGAGAGGACCAGTCGAAGAGGACCAGACGCAGAGCACCAGACGGAGAGGACCAGGCGGAGAGGACCAGACGGAGAGGACCAGACGGAGAGGACCAGGCGGAGAGGGACAGACGGAGAGGGACAGACGGAGAGGGACAGACGGAGAGGACCAGGCGGAGAGGACCAGACGGAGAGGACCAGACGGAGAGGGACAGACGGAGAGGACCAGACGGAGAGGACCAGACGGAGAGGACCAGACGGAGAGCGACAGACGGAGAGGACCAGGCGGAGAGGACCAGGCGGAGAGGACCAGACGGAGAGGACCAGACGGAGAGGACCAGAAGGAGAGGACCAGACGGAGAGGACCAGAAGGAGAGGACCAGACGGAGAGCGACAGATGGAGAGGAACAGGCGGAGAGGACCAGACGGAGAGGACCAGACGGAGAGCGACAGATGGAGAGGACCAGACGGAGAGGACCAGGCGGAGAGGGCCAGACGGAGAGGGCCAGACGGAGAGCGACAGACGGAGAGGACCAGGCGGAGAGGACCAGGCGGAGAGGGCCAGACGGAGAGCACAAGACGGAGAGGACCAGACGGAGAGGACCAGACGGAGAGGACGAGGCGGAGAGGACCAGACGGAGAGGACCAGACGGAGAGGACGAGGCGGAGAGGACGAGGCGGAGAGGGCCAGACGGAGAGGACCAGGCAGAGAGGACCAGGCGGAGAGGACCAGGCGGAGAGGACCAGACGGAGAGGACCAGACGGAGAGGGCCAGGCGGAGAGCGCCAGACGGAGAGCACCAGACGGAGAGGGCCAGGCGGAGAGGGCCAGACGGAGAGGACCAGACGGAGAGGGCCAGACGGTGAGGGCCAGACGGAGAGGGCCAGACGGAGAGCACCAGGCGGAGAGGACCAGGCGGAGAGCACCAGGCGGAGAGGACCAGACGAAGAGGAACAGACGCAGAGCACCAGACGGAGAGGACCAGGCGGAGAGGACCAGACGGAGAGGACCAGAAGGAGAGGACCAGACGGAGAGCGACAGACGGAGAGGACCAGACGGAGAGGGCCAGACGGAGAGCGACAGACGGAGAGGACCAGACGGAGAGGGACAGACGGAGAGGGACAGACGGAGAGGAGCAGACGGAGAGGACCAGACGGAGAGGGCCAGACGGAGAGGACCAGACGGAGAGGACCAGACAGAGAACACCAGGCGAAGAGGACCAGACGCAGAGCACCAGACGGAGAGGACCAGGCGGAGAGGACCAGACGGAGAGGGACAGACGGAGAGGACCAGACGGAGAGGACCAGACGGAGAGGACCAGGCGGAGAGGACCAGACGGAGAGGACCAGGCGGAGAGGGACAGACGGAGAGGGACAGACGGAGAGGGACAGACGGAGAGGACCAGACGGAGAGGACCAGGCGGAGAGGACCAGGCGGAGAGGACCAGACGGAGAGGACCAGACGGATAGGACCAGACGGAGAGGACCAGAAGGAGAGGGCCAGACGGAGAGCACCAGACGGAGAGGACCAGACGGAGAGGACCAGACGGAGAGGACGAGGCTGAGAGGGCCAGACGGAGAGGACCAGACGGAGAGGACCAGGCGGAGAGGACCGGACGGAGAGGACCGGACGGAGAGGGGCGGACGGAGAGGACCAGACGGAGAGGACCAGACGGAGAGGACCAGGCGGAGAGGACCAGGCGGAGAGGACGAGGCGAAGAGCACCAGACGCAGAGCACCAGACGGAGAGGACCAGGCGGAGAGGACCAGACGGAGAGGACCAGAAGGCGAGGACCAGACGGAGAGGACCAGACGGAGAGGGACAGACGGAGAGGACCAGGCGGAGAGGACCAGAGGGAGAGGGCCAGACGGAGAACGACAGACGGAGAAGACCAGGTGGAGAGGACTACAAGGAGAGGACCAGACGGAGAGGGCCAGACGGAGAGGGCCAGACGGAGAGGGCCAGACGGAGAGCGACAGACGGAGAGGACCAGACGGAGAGGACCAGACGGAGAGCACCAGGCGGAGAGGCCCAGGCGGAGAGGACCAGACGGAGAGGACCAGGCGGAGAGGACCAGGCGGAGAGGACCAGACGGAGAGGACCAGACGGAGAGGACCAGAAGGAGAGGACCAGACGGAGAGGACCAGAAGGAGAGGACCAGACGGAGAGCGACAGACGGAGAGGACCAGGCGGAGAGGACCAGACGGAGAGGACCAGACGGAGAGCGACAGACGGAGAGGGGCAGACGGAGAGGACCAGATGGAGAGGACCAGACGGAGAGGGCCAGACGGAGAGGACCAGACGGAGAGGACCAGACGGAGAGGACCAGGCGGAGAGGGCCAGACGGAGAGCACCAGACGGAGAGGACCAGAAGGAGAGGACCAGACGGAGAGGGCCAGACGGAGAGGACCAGACGGAGAGGACCAGACGGAGAGGACCAGGCGGAGAGGGCCAGACGGAGAGCACCAGACGGAGAGGACCAGGCGGAGAGGACCAGGCGGAGAGGGCCAGACGGAAAGCGCCAGACGGAGAGGACCAGGCGGAGAGGACCAGGCGGAGAGGACCAGGCGGAGAGGACCCGATGGAGAGGACCAGGCGGAGAGGGCCAGACGGAGAGGACAAGGCGGAGAGGACCAGATGGAGAGGACGAGGCGGAGAGGGACAGACGGAGAGGGACAGACGGAGAGGACCAGCCGGAGAGGACCAGGAGAGAACCAGACGGAGAGGACCAGACGGAGAGGGCCAGACGTAGAACGACAGACGGAGAGGACCAGGCGGAGAGGAGCAGACGGAGAGGACCAGACGGAGAGGACCAGACGGAGAGGGCCAGACGGAGAGCGACAGACGGAGAGCGACAGACGGAGAGGGCCAGACGGAGAGGACCCAACGGAGAGGACCAGGCGGAGAGGACCAGACGGAGAGGACCAGACGGAGAGGACCAGGCGGAGAGGACCAGGCGGAGAGGACCAGGCGGAGAGGACCAGACGGAGAGGGCCAGACGGAGAGCGACAGACGGAGAGCGACAGACGGAGAGGGCCAGACGGAGAGGGGCAGACGGAGAGGACCAGACGGAGAGGACCAGACGGAGAGGACCAGAAGGAGAGGACCAGACGGAGAGGGCCAGACGGAGAGCGACAGACGGAGAGGACCAAGCGGAGAGGGCCAGACGGAGAGGGCCAGACGGAGAGGGCCAGACGGAGAGCGACAGACGGAGAGGACCAGGCGGAGAGGACCAGGCGGAGAGGGCCAGACGGAGAGCACCAGACGGAGAGGACCAGACGGAGAGGACGAGGCGGAGAGGACGAGGCGGAGAGGGCCAGATGGAGAGGACCAGGCGGAGAGGACCAGGCGGAGAGGACCAGACGGAGAGGACCAGACGGAGAGGGCCAGGCGGAGAGCGCCAGACGGAGAGCACCAGACGGAGAGGGCCAGACGGAGAGGGCCAGACGGAGAGCACCAGGCGGAGAGGACCAGACGAAGAGGAACAGACGCAGAGCACCAGACGGAGAGGACCAGGTGGAGAGGACCAGACGGAGAGGACCAGAAGGAGAGGACCAGACGGAGAGCGACAGACGGAGAGGACCAGACGGAGAGGGCCAGACGGCGAGCGACAGACGGAGAGGAGCAGACGGAGAGGGCCAGACGGAGAGGACCAGACGGAGAGGACCAGGCTGAGAGGACGAGGCGAAGAGCACCAGACGGAGAGGACCAGGCGGAGAGGACCGGACGGAGAGGACCGGACGGAGAGGACCGGACGGAGAGGGGCGGACGGAGAGGACCAGACGGAGAGGACCAGACGGAGAGGACCAGGCGGAGAGGACGAGGCGAAGAACACCAGACGCAGAGCACCAGACGGAGAGGACCAGGCGGAGAGGACCAGACAGAGAGGACCAGAAGTAGAGGACCAGACGGAGAGGACCAGACGGAGAGGGACAGACGGAGAGGACCAGACGGAGAGGACCAGACGGAGAGGACCAGGCGGAGAGGACCAGACGGAGAGGGCCAGACGGAGAACGACAGACGGAGAAGACCAGGTGGAGAGGACTACAAGGAGAGGACCAGACGGAGAGGGCCAGACGGAGAGCGACAGACGCAGAGGACCAGACGGAGAGGACCAGACGGACAGAACCAGGCGAAGAGGACCAGGCGGAGAGGACCAGATGGAGAGGACCAGGCAGAGAGGACCAGGCGGAGAGGACCAGACGGAGAGGACCAGACGGAGAGGACCAGAAGGAGAGGACCAGACGGAGAGGACCAGAAGGAGAGGACCAGACGGAGAGCGACAGACGGAGAGGACCAGGCGGAGAGGACCAGACGGAGAGGACCAGACGGAGAGCGACAGACGGAGAGGGGCAGGCGGAGAGGGCCAGACGGAGAGCACCAGACGGAGAGGACCAGACGGAGAGGACGAGGCGGAGAGGACGAGGCGGAGAGGACCAGGCGGAGAGGACCAGGCGGAGAGGGCCAGACGGAGAGGGCCAGTCGGAGAGCGCCAGACGGAGAGCGCCAGACGGAGAGGGCCAGACGGAGAGGACAAGACGGAGAGGACCAGACGGAGAGCACCAGGCGGAGAGGACCAGGCGGAGAGCACCAGGCGGAGAGGACCAGACGAAGACGAACAGACGCAGAGCACCAGACGGAGAGGACCAGGCGGAGAGGACCAGAAGGAGAGGACCAGACGGAGAGCGACAGACGGAGAGGACCAGACGGAGAGGACCAGACGGAGAGTGCCAGACGGAGAGGACCAGACGGAGAGGACCAGGCTGAGAGGACGAGGCGAAGAGCACCAGACGGAGAGGAGCAGGCGGAGAGGGCCAGACGGAGAGGGCCAGACGGAGAGGGCCAGACGGAGAGGGACAGACGGAGAGGACCAGGCGGAGAGGACCAGACGGAGAGGACCAGACGGAGAGGACCAGTCGAAGAGGACCAGACGCAGAGCACCAGACGGAGAGGACCAGGCGGAGAGGACCAGACGGAGAGGACCAGACGGAGAGGACCAGGCGGAGAGGGACAGACGGAGAGGGACAGACGGAGAGGGACAGACGGAGAGGACCAGGCGGAGAGGACCAGACGGAGAGGACCAGACGGAGAGGGACAGACGGAGAGGACCAGACGGAGAGGACCAGACGGAGAGGACCAGACGGAGAGCGACAGACGGAGAGGACCAGGCGGAGAGGACCAGGCGGAGAGGACCAGACGGAGAGGACCAGACGGAGAGGACCAGAAGGAGAGGACCAGACGGAGAGGACCAGAAAGAGAGGACCAGACGGAGAGCGACAGATGGAGAGGAACAGGCGGAGAGGACCAGACGGAGAGGACCAGACGGAGAGCGACAGATGGAGAGGACCAGACGGAGAGGACCAGGCGGAGAGGGCCAGACGGAGAGGGCCAGACGGAGAGCGACAGACGGAGAGGACCAGGCGGAGAGGACCAGGCGGAGAGGGCCAGACGGAGAGCACAAGACGGAGAGGACCAGACGGAGAGGACCAGACGGAGAGGACGAGGCGGAGAGGACGAGGCGGAGAGGGCCAGACGGAGAGGACCAGGCAGAGAGGACCAGGCGGAGAGGACCAGACGGAGAGGACCAGACGGAGAGGGCCAGGCGGAGAGCGCCAGACGGAGAGCACCAGACGGAGAGGGCCAGGCGGAGAGGGCCAGACGGAGAGGACCAGACGGAGAGGGCCAGACGGTGAGGGCCAGACGGAGAGGGCCAGACGGAGAGCACCAGGCGGAGAGGACCAGGCGGAGAGCACCAGGCGGAGAGGACCAGACGAAGAGGAACAGACGCAGAGCACCAGACGGAGAGGACCAGGCGGAGAGGACCAGACGGAGAGGACCAGAAGGAGAGGACCAGACGGAGAGCGACAGACGGAGAGGACCAGACGGAGAGGGCCAGACGGAGAGCGACAGACGGAGAGGACCAGACGGAGAGGGACAGACGGAGAGGGACAGACGGAGAGGAGCAGACGGAGAGGACCAGACGGAGAGGGCCAGACGGAGAGGACCAGACGGAGAGGACCAGACAGAGAACACCAGGCGAAGAGGACCAGACGCAGAGCACCAGACGGAGAGGACCAGGCGGAGAGGACCAGACGGAGAGGGACAGACGGAGAGGACCAGACGGAGAGGACCAGACGGAGAGGACCAGGCGGAGAGGGACAGACGGAGAGGGACAGACGGAGAGGGACAGACGGAGAGGACCAGACGGAGAGGACCAGGCGGAGAGGACCAGGCGGAGAGGACCAGACGGAGAGGACCAGACGGATAGGACCAGACGGAGAGGACCAGAAGGAGAGGGCCAGACGGAGAGCACCAGACGGAGAGGACCAGACGGAGAGGACCAGACGGAGAGGACGAGGCTGAGAGGGCCAGACGGAGAGGACCAGACGGAGAGGACCAGGCGGAGAGGACCAGACGGAGAGGACCGGACGGAGAGGGGCGGACGGAGAGGACCAGACGGAGAGGACCAGACGGAGAGGACCAGGCGGAGAGGACCAGGCGGAGAGGACGAGGCGAAGAGCACCAGACGCAGAGCACCAGACGGAGAGGACCAGGCGGAGAGGACCAGACGGAGAGGACCAGAAGGCGAGGACCAGACGGAGAGGACCAGACGGAGAGGGACAGACGGAGAGGACCAGACGGAGAGGACCAGGCGGAGAGGACCAGAGGGAGAGGGCCAGACGGAGAACGACAGACGGAGAAGACCAGGTGGAGAGGACTACAAGGAGAGGACCAGACGGAGAGGGCCAGACGGAGAGGGCCAGACGGAGAGGGCCAGACGGAGAGCGACAGACGGAGAGGACCAGACGGAGAGGACCAGACGGAGAGCACCAGGCGGAGAGGCCCAGGCGGAGAGGACCAGACGGAGAGGACCAGGCGGAGAGGACCAGGCGGAGAGGACCAGACGGAGAGGACCAGACGGAGAGGACCAGAAGGAGAGGACCAGACGGAGAGGACCAGAAGGAGAGGACCAGACGGAGAGCGACAGACGGAGAGGACCAGGCGGAGAGGACCAGACGGAGAGGACCAGACGGAGAGCGACAGACGGAGAGGGGCAGACGGAGAGGACCAGATGGAGAGGACCAGACGGAGAGGGCCAGACGGAGAGGACCAGACGGAGAGGACCAGACGGAGAGGACCAGGCGGAGAGGGCCAGACGGAGAGCACCAGACGGAGAGGACCAGAAGGAGAGGACCAGACGGAGAGGGCCAGACGGAGAGGACCAGACGGAGAGGACCAGACGGAGAGGACCAGGCGGAGAGGGCCAGACGGAGAGCACCAGACGGAGAGGACCAGGCGGAGAGGACCAGGCGGAGAGGGCCAGACGGAAAGCGCCAGACGGAGAGGACCAGGCGGAGAGGACCAGGCGGAGAGGACCAGGCGGAGAGGACCCGATGGAGAGGACCAGGCGGAGAGGGCCAGACGGAGAGGACAAGGCGGAGAGGACCAGATGGAGAGGACGAGGCGGAGAGGGACAGACGGAGAGGGACAGACGGAGAGGGACAGACGGAGAGGACCAGCCGGAGAGGACCAGGAGAGAACCAGACGGAGAGGACCAGACGGAGAGGGCCAGACGTAGAACGACAGACGGAGAGGACCAGGCGGAGAGGAGCAGACGGAGAGGACCAGACGGAGAGGACCAGACGGAGAGGGCCAGACGGAGAGCGACAGACGGAGAGCGACAGACGGAGAGGGCCAGACGGAGAGGACCCAACGGAGAGGACCAGGCGGAGAGGACCAGACGGAGAGGACCAGGCGGAGAGGACCAGGCGGAGAGGACCAGGCGGAGAGGACCAGACGGAGAGGGCCAGACGGAGAGCGACAGACGGAGAGCGACAGACGGAGAGGGCCAGACGGAGAGGGGCAGACGGAGAGGACCAGACGGAGAGGACCAGACGGAGAGGACCAGACGGAGAGGACCAGACGGAGAGGGCCAGACGGAGAGCGACAGACGGAGAGGACCAAGCGGAGAGGGCCAGACGGAGAGGGCCAGACGGAGAGGGCCAGACGGAGAGCGACAGACGGAGAGGACCAGGCGGAGAGGACCAGGCGGAGAGGGCCAGACGGAGAGCACCAGACGGAGAGGACCAGACGGAGAGGACGAGGCGGAGAGGACGAGGCGGAGAGGGCCAGATGGAGAGGACCAGGCGGAGAGGACCAGGCGGAGAGGACCAGACGGAGAGGACCAGACGGAGAGGGCCAGGCGGAGAGCGCCAGACGGAGAGCACCAGACGGAGAGGGCCAGACGGAGAGGGCCAGACGGAGAGCACCAGGCGGAGAGGACCAGACGAAGAGGAACAGACGCAGAGCACCAGACGGAGAGGACCAGGTGGAGAGGACCAGACGGAGAGGACCAGAAGGAGAGGACCAGACGGAGAGCGACAGACGGAGAGGACCAGACGGAGAGGGCCAGACGGCGAGCGACAGACGGAGAGGAGCAGACGGAGAGGGCCAGACGGAGAGGACCAGACGGAGAGGACCAGGCTGAGAGGACGAGGCGAAGAGCACCAGACGGAGAGGACCAGGCGGAGAGGACCGGACGGAGAGGACCGGACGGAGAGGACCGGACGGAGAGGGGCGGACGGAGAGGACCAGACGGAGAGGACCAGACGGAGAGGACCAGGCGGAGAGGACCAGGCGGAGAGGACGAGGCGAAGAACACCAGACGCAGAGCACCAGACGGAGAGGACCAGGCGGAGAGGACCAGACAGAGAGGACCAGAAGTAGAGGACCAGACGGAGAGGACCAGACGGAGAGGGACAGACGGAGAGGACCAGACGGAGAGGACCAGACGGAGAGGACCAGGCGGAGAGGACCAGACGGAGAGGGCCAGAGTGAGAACGACAGACGGAGAAGACCAGGTGGAGAGGACTACAAGGAGAGGACCAGACGGAGAGGGCCAGACGGAGAGCGACAGACGCAGAGGACCAGACGGAGAGGACCAGACGGACAGAACCAGGCGAAGAGGACCAGGCGGAGAGGACCAGATGGAGAGGACCAGGCAGAGAGGACCAGGCGGAGAGGACCAGACGGAGAGGACCAGACGGAGAGGACCAGAAGGAGAGGACCAGACGGAGAGGACCAGAAGGAGAGGACCAGACGGAGAGCGACAGACGGAGAGGACCAGGCGGAGAGGACCAGACGGAGAGGACCAGACGGAGAGCGACAGACGGAGAGGGGCAGACGGAGAGGACCAGATGGAGAGGACCAGACGGAGAGGTCCAGACGGCGAGGACCAGACGGAGAGGACCAGACGGAGAGGGCCAGACGGAGAGGGCCAGACGGAGAGCGACAGACGGAGAGGACCAGGCGGAGAGGGCCAGACGGAGAGCGACAGACGGAGAGGACCAGGCGGAGAGGACCAGGCGGAGAGGGCCAGACGGAGAGCACCAGACGGAGAGGACCAGACGGAGAGGACGAGGCGGAGAGGACGAGGCGGAGAGGACCAGGCGGAGAGGACCAGGCGGAGAGGACCAGACGGAGAGGGCCAGTCGGAGAGCGCCAGACGGAGAGCGCCAGACGGAGAGGGCCAGACGGAGAGGGCCAGACGGAGAGGACAAGACGGAGAGGACCAGACGGAGAGCACCAGGCGGAGAGGACCAGGCGGAGAGCACCAGGCGGAGAGGACCAGACGAAGACGAACAGACGCAGAGCACCAGACGGAGAGGACCAGGCGGAGAGGACCAGACGGAGAGGACCAGAAGGAGAGGACCAGACGGAGAGCGACAGACGGAGAGGACCAGGCGGAGAGGACCAGACGGAGAGGGCCAGACGGTGAGCGACAGACGGAGAGGACCAGACGGAGAGGGCCAGACGGAGAGGACCAGACGGAGAGGACCAGGCTGAGAGGACGAGGCGTAGAGCACCAGACGGAGAGGAGCAGGCGGAGAGGGCCAGACGGAGAGGGCCAGACGGAGAGGGACAGACGGAGAGGACCAGGCGGATAGGACCAGGCGGAGAGGGCCAGACGGAGAGGACCAGACGGAGAGGACCAGTCGAAGAGGACCAGACGCAGAGCACCAGACGGAGAGGACCAGGCGGAGAGGACGAGACGGAGAGGGACAGACGGAGAGGACCAGACGGAGAGGACCAGACGGAGAGGACCAGGCGGAGAGGGACAGACGGAGAGGGACAGATGGAGAGGGACAGACGGAGAGGACCAGGCGGAGAGGACCAGACGGAGAGGACCAGACGGAGAGGGACAGACGGAGAGGACCAGACGGAGAGGACCAGGCGGAGAGGACCAGGCGGAGAGGACCAGGCGGAGAGGACCCGATGGAGAGGACCAGGCGGAGAGGGCCAGACGGAGAGGACAAGGCGGAGAGGACCAGATGGAGAGGACGAGGCGGAGAGGGACAGACGGAGAGGGACAGACGGAGAGGGACAGACGGAGAGGACCAGCCGGAGAGGACCAGAAGGAGAGAACCAGACGGAGAGGACCAGACGGAGAGGGCCAGACGTAGAGCGACAGACGGAGAGGACCAGGCGGAGAGGAGCAGACGGAGAGGACCAGACGGAGAGGACCAGACGGAGAGGGCCAGACGGAGAGCGACAGACGGAGAGGGCCAGACGGAGAGGACCCGACGGAGAGGACCAGGCGGAGAGGACCAGACGGAGAGGACCAGACGGAGAGGACCAGGCGGAGAGGACCAGGCGGAGAGGACCAGGCGGAGAGGACCAGACGGAGAGGGCCAGACGGAGAGCGACAGACGGAGAGCGACAGACGGAGAGGGCCAGACGGAGAGGGGCAGACGGAGAGGACCAGACGGAGAGGACCAGACGGAGAGGACCAGACGGAGAGGACCAGACGGAGAGGGCCAGACGGAGAGCGACAGACGGAGAGGACCAAGCGGAGAGGGCCAGACGGAGAGGGCCAGACGGAGAGGGCCAGACGGAGAGCGACAGACGGAGAGGACCAGGCGGAGAGGACCAGGCGGAGAGGGCCAGACGGAGAGCACCAGACGGAGAGGACCAGACGGAGAGGACCAGACGGAGAGGACGAGGCGGAGAGGACGAGGCGGAGAGGGCCAGATGGAGAGGACCAGGCGGAGAGGACCAGGCGGAGAGGACCAGACGGAGAGGACCAGACGGAGAGGGCCAGGCGGAGAGCGCCAGACGGAGAGCACCAGACGGAGAGGGCCAGACGGAGAGGGCCAGACGGAGAGCACCAGGCGGAGAGGACCAGACGAAGAGGAACAGACGCAGAGCACCAGACGGAGAGGACCAGGCGGAGAGGACCAGACGGAGAGGACCAGAAGGAGAGGACCAGACGGAGAGCGACAGACGGAGAGGACCAGACGGAGAGGGCCAGACGGAGAGCGACAGACGGAGAGGAGCAGACGGAGAGGGCCAGACGGAGAGGACCAGACGGAGAGGACCAGGCTGAGAGGACGAGGCGAAGAGCACCAGACGGAGAGGACCAGGCGGAGAGGACCAGACGGAGAGGACCGGACGGAGAGGACCGGACGGAGAGGGGCGGACGGAGAGGACCAGACGGAGAGGACCAGACGGAGAGGACCAGGCGGAGAGGACCAGGCGGAGAGGACCAGGCGAAGAACACCAGACGCAGAGCACCAGACGGAGAGGACCAGGCGGAGAGGACCAGACAGAGAGGACCAGAAGTAGAGGACCAGACGGAGAGGACCAGACGGAGAGGGACAGACGGAGAGGACCAGACGGAGAGGACCAGACGGAGAGGACCAGGCGGAGAGGACCAGACGGAGAGGGCCAGATGGAGAACGACAGACGGAGAAGACCAGGTGGAGAGGACTACAAGGAGAGGATCAGACGGAGAGGGCCAGACGGAGAGCGACAGACGCAGAGGACCAGACGGAGAGGACCAGACGGACAGAACCAGGCGAAGAGGACCAGGCGGAGAGGACCAGATGGAGAGGACCAGGCAGAGAGGACCAGGTGGAGAGGACCAGACGGAGAGGACCAGACGGAGAGGACCAGAAGGAGAGGACCAGACGGAGAGGACCAGAAGGAGAGGACCAGACGGAGAGCGACAGACGGAGAGGACCAGGCGGAGAGGACCAGACGGAGAGGACCAGACGGAGAGCGACAGACGGAGAGGGGCAGACGGAGAGGACCAGATGGAGAGGACCAGACGGAGAGGGCCAGACGGCGAGGACCAGACGGAGAGGACCAGACGGAGAGGGCCAGACGGAGAGGGCCAGACGGAGAGAGACAGACGGAGAGGACCAGGCGGAGAGGGCCAGACGGAGAGCGACAGACGGAGAGGACCAGACGGAGAGGACCAGGCGGAGAGGGCCAGACGGAGAGCACCAGACGGAGAGGACCAGACGGAGAGGACGAGGCGGAGAGGACGAGGCGGAGAGGACCAGGCGGAGAGGACCAGGCGGAGAGGACCAGACGGAGAGGGCCAGTCGGAGAGCGCCAGACGGAGAGGGCCAGACGGAGAGGGCCAGACGGAGAGGGCCAGACGGAGAGGACAAGACGGAGAGGACCAGACGGAGAGGACCAGGCGGAGAGCACCAGGCGGAGAGGACCAGACGAAGACGAACAGACGCAGAGCACCAGACGGAGAGGACCAGGCGGAGAGGACCAGACGGAGAGGACCAGAAGGAGAGGACCAGACGGAGAGCGACAGACGGAGAGGACCAGGCGGAGAGGACCAGACGGAGAGGGCCAGACGGTGAGCGACAGACGGAGAGGACCAGACGGAGAGGGCCAGACGGAGAGGACCAGACGGAGAGGACCAGGCTGAGAGGACGAGGCGAAGAGCACCAGACGGAGAGGAGCAGGCGGAGAGGGCCAGACGGAGAGGGCCAGACGGAGAGGGACAGACGGAGAGGACCAGGCGGAGAGGACCAGGCGGAGAGGGCCAGACGGAGAGGACCAGACGGAGAGGACCAGACGGAGAGGACCAGTCGAAGAGGACCAGACGCAGAGCACCAGACGGAGAGGACCAGGCGGAGAGGACGAGACGGAGAGGGACAGACGGAGAGGACCAGACGGAGAGGACCAGACGGAGAGGACCAGGCGGAGAGGGACAGACGGAGAGGGACAGACGGAGAGGGACAGACGGAGAGGACCAGGCGGAGAGGACCAGACGGAGAGGACCAGAAGGAGAGGGACAGACGGAGAGGACCAGACGGAGAGGACCAGACGGAGAGGACCAGACGGAGAGCGACAGACGGAGAGGACCAAGCGGAGAGGACCAGGCGGAGAGGACCAGACGGAGAGGACCAGACGGAGAGGACCAGAAGGAGAGGACCAGACGGAGAGGACCAGAAGGAGAGGACCAGACGGAGAGCGACAGATGGAGAGGAACAGGCGGAGAGGAGCAGACGGAGAGGACCAGACGGAGAGCGACAGATGGAGAGGACCAGACGGAGAGGGGCAGACGGAGAGGGCCAGACGGAGAGGACCAAACGGAGAGGACCAGACGGAGAGGACCAGGCGAAGAGGACCAGACGCAGAGCACCAGACGGAGAGGACCAGGCGGAGAGGACCAGACGGAGAGGACCAGAAGGAGAGGACCAGACGGAGAGGGCCAGAAGGAGAGCGACAGACGGAGAGGACAAGGCGGAGAGGACCAGGCGGAGAGGACCAGATGGAGAGGACCAGACGGAGAGGACCAGAAGGAGAGGACCAGATGGAGAGGACCAGAAGAAGAGGACCAGACGGAGAGCGACAGATGGAGAGGACCAGGCGGAGAGGACCAGACGGAGAGGACCAGGCGGAGAGGGCCAGACGGAGAGGACAAGGCGGAGAGGACCAGATGGAGAGGACGAGGCGGAGAGGGACAGACGGAGAGGGACAGACGGAGAGGGACAGACGGAGAGGACCAGCCGGAGAGGACCAGAAGGAGAGAACCAGACGGAGAGGACCACACGGAGAGGACCAGACGGAGAGGGCCAGACGGAGAGCGACAGACGGAGAGGACCAGGCGGAGAGGACCAGGCGGAGAGGACCAGGCGGAGAGGACCAGGCGGAGAGGACCAGACGGAGAGGACCAGAAGGAGAGGACCAGACGGAGAGCGACAGATGGAGAGGACCAGGCGGAGAGGACCAGACGGAGAGGGCCAGACGGAGAGGACCAGGCGGAGAGGACCAGGCGGAGAGGACCAGACGGAGAGGACCAGAAGGAGAGGACCAGACGGAGAGGACCAGACGGAGAGGACCAGACGGAGAGGACCAGTCGAAGAGGACCAGACGCAGAGCACCAGACGGAGAGGACCAGGCGGAGAGGACGAGACGGAGAGGGACAGACGGAGAGGACCAGACGGAGAGGACCAGACGGAGAGGACCAGGCGGAGAGGGACAGACGGAGAGGGACAGATGGAGAGGGACAGACGGAGAGGACCAGGCGGAGAGGACCAGACGGAGAGGACCAGACGGAGAGGGACAGACGGAGAGGACCAAACGGAGAGGACCAGACGGAGAGCACCAGGCGGAGAGGACCAGGCGGAGAGCACCAGGCGGAGAGGACCAGACGAAGAGGAACAGACGCAGAGCACCAGACGGAGAGGACCAGGCGGAGAGGACCAGACGGAGAGGACCAGACGGAGAGCGACAGACGGAGAGGACCAGACGGAGAGGGGCAGACGGAGAGGACCAGACGGAGAGGGGCAGACGGAGAGGACCAGATGGAGAGGACCAGACGGAGAGGACCAGACGGAGAGGACCAGGCGGAGAGGACCAGGCGGAGAGGACGAGGCGAAGAGGACCAGACGCAGAGCACCAGACGGAGAGGACCAGGCGGAGATGACCAGACGGAGAGGACCAGAAGGAGAGGACCAGACGGAGAGGACCAGGCGGAGAGGGACCGACGGAGAGGGACAGACGGAGAGGGACAGACGGAGAGGACCAGGCGGAGAGGACCAGGCGGAGAGGACCAGACGGAGAGGGCCAGACGGAGAACGACAGACGGAGAGGACCAGGCGGAGAGGACCAGACGGAGAGGACCAGACGGAGAGGACCAGACGGAGAGGGGCAGACAGAGAGGACCAGACGGAGAGGGCCAGACGGAGAGCACCAGACGGAGAGGACCAGGCGGAGAGCACCAGGCGGAGAGGACCAGACGAAGAGGAACAGACGCAGAGCACCAGACGGAGAGGACCAGGCGGAGATGACCAGACGGAGAGGACCAGAAGGAGAGGACCAGGCGGAGAGGACCAGGCGGAGAGGGACCGACGGAGAGGGACAGACGGAGAGGGACAGACGGAGAGGACCAGGCGGAGAGGACCAGACGGAGAGGGTCAGACGGTGAGGACCAGACGGAGAGGGCCAGACGGAGAGGACCAAACGGAGAGGACCAGACGGAGAGCACCAGGCGGAGAGGACCAGGCGGAGAGCACCAGGCGGAGAGGACCAGACGAAGAGGAACAGACGCAGAGCACCAGACGGAGAGGACCAGGCGGAGAGGACCAGACGGAGAGGACCAGACGGAGAGCGACAGACGGAGAGGACCAGACGGAGAGGGGCAGACGGAGAGGACCAGACGGAGAGGGGCAGACGGAGAGGACCAGATGGAGAGGACCAGACGGAGAGGACCAGACGGAGAGGACCAGACGGAGAGGACCAGACGGAGAGGACCAGGCTGAGAGGACCAGGCGGAGAGGACGAGGCGAAGAGGACCAGACGCAGAGCACCAGACGGAGAGGACCAGGCGGAGAGGACCACACGGAGAGGACCAGAAGGAGAGGACCAGACGGAGAGGACCAGGCGGAGAGGGACCGACGGAGAGGGACAGACGGAGAGGGACAGACGGAGAGGACCAGGCGGAGAGGACCAGGCGGAGAGGACCAGACGGAGAGGGCCAGACGGAGAACGACAGACGGAGAGGACCAGGCGGAGAGGACCAGACGGAGAGGACCAGACGGAGAGGGCCAGACGGAGAGCGACAGACGGAGAGGACCAGACGGAGAGGACCAGACGGAGAGCACCAGGCGGAGAGGACCAGGCGGAGAGGACCAGACGGAGAGGACCAGGCGGAGAGGACCAGACGGAGAGCGACAGACGGAGAGGACCAGGCGGAGAGGACCAGGCGGAGAGGACCAGGCGGAGAGGACCAGACGGAGAGGACCAGACGGAGAGGACCAGAAGGAGAGGACCAGACGGAGAGGACCAGAAGGAGAGGACCAGACGGAGAGCGACAGACGGAGAGGACCAGGCGGAAAGGACCAGACGGAGAGGACCAGACGGAGAGCGACAGATGGAGAGGGGCAGACGGAGAGGACCAGACGGAGAGGACCAGACGGAGAGGGCCAGACGGAGAGGACCAGACGGAGAGGACCAGACGGAGAGGACCAGACGGAGAGGGCCAGACGGAGAGCGACAGACGGAGAGGACCAGGCGGAAAGGACCAGACGGAGAGGACCAGACGGAGAGGGCCAGACGGAGAGGACCAGACGGAGAGGACCAGGCGGAGAGGACCAGGCGGAGAGGGCCAGACGGAGAGCACCAGACGGAGAGGACCAGACGGAGAGGACCAGACGGAGAGGACGAGGCGGAGAGGACGAGGCGGAGAGGGCCAGAAGGAGAGGACCAGGCGGAGAGGACCAGGCGGAGAGGACCAGGCGGAGAGGGCCAGACGGAGAGGACCAGGCGGAAAGGACCAGGCGGAGAGGACCAGGTGGAGAGGGCCAGACGGAGAGGACCAGGCGGAGAGGACCAGGCGGAGAGGACCAGACGGAGAGGGCCAGACGGAGAGCGACAGATGAAGAGGACCAGACGGAGAGGGGCAGACGGAGAGGACCAGACGGAGAGGACCAGACGGAGAGGACCAGACGGAGAGGACCAGGCGGAGATGACCAGGCGGAGAGGACGAGGCGAAGAGGACCAGACGCAGAGCACCAGACGGAGAGGACCAGGCGTAGAGGACCAGACGGAGAGGACCAGACGGAGAGGGACAGACGGAGAGGACCAGCCGGAGAGGACCAGGCGGAGAGGACCAGGCGGAGAGGACCAGACGGAGAGGACCAGACGGAGAGGGCCAGACGGAGAACGACAGACGGATAGGACCAGACGGAGAGGACCAGACGGAGAGCACAAGGCGGAGAGGACCAGGCGGAGAGGACCAGACGGAGAGGACTAGACGGAGAGGACCAGGTGGAGAGGACCAGACGGAGAGGACCAGACGGAGAGGACCAGACGGAGAGGGCCAGACGGAGAGCGACAGACGGAGAGGACCAGGCGGAGAGGAGCAGGCGGAGAGGACCAGGCGGAGAGGACCAGGCGGAGAGGACCAGACGGAGAGGACCAGAAGGAGAGGACCAGACGGAGAGCGACAGATGGAGAGGACCAGGCGGAGAGGACCAGACGGAGAGGGCCAGACGGAGAGGACCAGGCGGAGAGGACCAGGCGGAGAGGACCAGACGGAGAGGACCAGAAGGAGAGGACCAGACGGAGAGGGCCAGACGGAGAGCGACAGACGGAGAGGACCAGGCGGAGAGGACCAGACGGAGAGGACCAGACGGAGAGCGACAGACGGAGAGGACCAGGCGGAGAGGACCAGACGGAGAGGACCAGAAGGAGAGGACCAGACGGAGTGAGACAGACGGAGAGGACCAGACGGAGAGCGACAGACGGAGAGGGGCAGACGGAGAGGGCCAGACGGAGAGGACCAGACGGAGAGGACCAGGCGGAGAGGGCCAGACGGAGAGGGCCAGACGGAGAGCGACAGACGGAGAGGACCAGGCGGAGAGGACCAGGCGGAGAGGGCCAGACGGAGAGCACAAGACGGAGAGGACCAGACGGAGAGGACCAGACGGAGAGGACCAGGCGGAGAGGACGAGGCGGAGAGGGCCAGACGGAGAGGACCAGGCAGAGAGGACCAGGCGGAGAGGACCAGACGGAGAGGGCGAGGCGGAGAGCGCCAGACGGAGAGCACCAGACGGAGAGGGCCAGACGGAGAGGGCCAGACGGAGAGGGCCAGACGGAGAGGACCAGACGGAGAGGGCCAGACGGAGAGCGACAGACGGAGAGCGACAGATGGAGAGGACCAGGCGGAGAGGACCAGACGGAGAGGGCCAGACGGAGAGCGACAGACGGAGAGGACCAGACGGAGAGGGACAGACGGAGAGGACCAGACGGAGAGGACCAGACGGAGTGGGCCAGACGGAGAGGACCAGACGGAGAGGACCAGACGGAGAACACCAGGCGAAGAGGACCAGACGCAGAGCACCAGACGGAGAGGACCAGGCGGAGAGGACCAGACGGAGAGGGACAGACGGAGAGGACCAGACGGAGAGGACCAGACGGAGAGGACCAGGCGGAGAGGGACAGACGGAGAGGGACAGACGGAGAGGACCAGACGGAGAGGACCAGACGGAGAGGGACAGACGGAGAGGACCAGACGGAGAGGGCCAGACGGAGAGGTCCAGACGGAGAGGACCAGACGGAGAGGACCAGACGGAGAGGACCAGACGGAGAGGGCCAGACGGAGAGCGACAGACGGAGAGGACCAGGCGGAGAGGACCAGACGGAGAGGACCAGACGGATAGGACCAGACGGAGAGGACCAGAAGGAGAGGGCCAGACGGAGAGCACCAGACGGAGAGGACCAGACGGAGAGGACCAGACGGAGAGGACCAGACGGAGAGGACGAGGCTGAGAGGGCCAGACGGAGAGGACCAGACGGAGAGGACCAGGCGGAGAGGACCAGGCGGAGAGGACCAGACGGAGAGGACCGGACGGAGAGGGGCGGACGGAGAGGACCAGACGGAGAGGACCAGACGGAGAGGACCAGGCGGAGAGGACCAGGCGGAGAGGACGAGGCGAAGAGCACCAGACGCAGAGCACCAGACGGAGAGGACCAGGCGGAGAGGACCAGACGGAGAGGACCAGAAGGAGAGGACCAGACGGAGAGGACCAGACGGAGAGGGACAGACGGAGAGGACCAGACGGAGAGGACCAGGCGGAGAGGACCAGACGGAGAGGGCCAGACGGAGAACGACAGACGGAGAAGACCAGCTGGAGAGGATTACAAGGAGAGGACCAGACGGAGAGGGCCAGACGGAGAGGGCCAGACGGAGAGCGACAGACGGAGAGGACCAGACGGAGAGGACCAGACGGAGAGCACCAGGCGGAGAGGCCCAGACGGAGAGGACCAGGCAGAGAGGACCAGGCGGAGAGGAGCAGACGGAGAGGACCAGACGGAGAGGACCAGAAGGAGAGGACCAGACGGAGAGGACCAGAAGGAGAGGACCAGATGGAGAGCGACAGACGGAGAGGACCAGGCGGAGAGGACCAGACGGAGAGGACCAGACGGAGAGCGACAGACGGAGAGGGGCAGACGGAGAGGACCAGATGGAGAGGACCAGACGGAGAGGGCCAGACGGAGTGGACCAGACGGAGAGGACCAGACGGAGAGGACCAGACGGAGAGGACCAGGCGGAGAGGGCCAGACGGAGAGCACCAGACGGAGAGGACCAGGCGGAGAGGACTAGGCGGAGAGGGCCAGACGGAAAGCGCCAGACGGAGAGGACCAGGCGGAGAGGACCAGGCGGAGAGGACCAGGCGGAGAGGACCCGATGGAGAGGACCAGGCGGAGAGGGCCAGACGGAGAGGACAAGGCGGAGAGGACCAGATGGAGAGGACGAGGCGGAGAGGGACAGACGGAGAGGGACAGACGGAGAGGGACAGACGGAGAGGACCAGCCGGAGAGGACCAGACGGAGAGGACCAGACGGAGAGGGCCAGACGTAGAGCGACAGACGGAGAGGACCAGGCGGAGAGGAGCAGACGGAGAGGACCAGGCGGAGAGGGACAGACGGAGAGGGACAGATGGAGAGGGACAGACGGAGAGGACCAGGCGGAGAGGACCAGACGGAGAGGACCAGACGGAGAGGGACAGACGGAGAGGACCAAACGGAGAGGACCAGACGGAGAGCACCAGGCGGAGAGGACCAGGCGGAGAGCACCAGGCGGAGAGGACCAGACGAAGAGGAACAGACGCAGAGCACCAGACGGAGAGGACCAGGCGGAGAGGACCAGACGGAGACGACCAGACGGAGAGCGACAGACGGAGAGGACCAGACGGAGAGGGGCAGACGGAGAGGACCAGACGGAGAGGGGCAGACGGAGAGGACCAGATGGAGAGGACCAGACGGAGAGGACCAGACGGAGAGGACCAGACGGAGAGGACCAGGCGGAGAGGACCAGGCGGAGAGGACGAGGCGAAGAGGACCAGACGCAGAGCACCAGACGGAGAGGACCAGGCGGAGATGACCAGACGGAGAGGACCAGAAGGAGAGGACCAGACGGAGAGGACCAGGCGGAGAGGGACCGACGGAGAGGGACAGACGGAGAGGGACAGACGGAGAGGACCAGGCGGAGAGGACCAGGCGGAGAGGACCAGACGGAGAGGGCCAGACGGAGAACGACAGACGGAGAGGACCAGGCGGAGAGGACCAGACGGAGAGGACCAGACGGAGAGGACCAGACGGAGAGGGGCAGACAGAGAGGACTAGACGGAGAGGGCCAGACGGAGAGGACCAGACGGAGAGGACCAGGCGGGGAGGACGAGGCGAAGAGGACCAGACGCAGAGCACCAGACGGAGAGGACCAGGCGGAGCGGACCAGACGCAGAGGACCAGAAGGAGAGGACCAGACGGAGAGGACCAGACGGAGAGGGTCAGACGGTGAGGACCAGACGGAGAGGGCCAGACGGAGAGGACCAAACGGAGAGGACCAGACGGAGAGCACCAGGCGGAGAGGACCAGGCGGAGAGCACCAGGCGGAGAGGACCAGACGAAGAGGAACAGACGCAGAGCACCAGACGGAGAGGACCAGGCGGAGAGGACCAGACGGAGAGGACCAGACGGAGAGCGACAGACGGAGAGGACCAGACGGAGAGGGGCAGACGGAGAGGACCAGACGGAGAGGGGCAGACGGAGAGGACCAGATGGAGAGGACCAGACGGAGAGGACCAGACGGAGAGGACCAGACGGAGAGGACCAGACGGAGAGGACCAGGCTGAGAGGACCAGGCGGAGAGGACGAGGCGAAGAGGACCAGACGCAGAGCACCAGACGGAGAGGACCAGGCGGAGAGGACCACACGGAGAGGACCAGAAGGAGAGGACCAGACGGAGAGGACCAGGCGGAGAGGGACCGACGGAGAGGGACAGACGGAGAGGGACAGACGGAGAGGACCAGGCGGAGAGGACCAGGCGGAGAGGACCAGACGGAGAGGGCCAGACGGAGAACGACAGACGGAGAGGACCAGGCGGAGAGGACCAGACGGAGAGGACCAGACGGAGAGGGCCAGACGGAGAGCGACAGACGGAGAGGACCAGACGGAGAGGACCAGACGGAGAGCACCAGGCGGAGAGGACCAGGCGGAGAGGACCAGACGGAGAGGACCAGGCGGAGAGGACCAGACGGAGAGCGACAGACGGAGAGGACCAGGCGGAGAGGACCAGGCGGAGAGGACCAGGCGGAGAGGACCAGACGGAGAGGACCAGACGGAGAGGACCAGAAGGAGAGGACCAGACGGAGAGGACCAGAAGGAGAGGACCAGACGGAGAGCGACAGACGGAGAGGACCAGGCGGAAAGGACCAGACGGAGAGGACCAGACGGAGAGCGCCAGACGGAGAGCGACAGATGGAGAGGGGCAGACGGAGAGGACCAGACGGAGAGGACCAGACGGAGAGGGCCAGACGGAGAGGACCAGACGGAGAGGACCAGACGGAGAGGGACAGACGGAGAGGACCAGACGGAGAGGACCAGGCGGAGAGGACCAGACGGAGAGGGCCAGACGGAGAACGACAGACGGAGAAGACCAGCTGGAGAGGATTACAAGGAGAGGACCAGACGGAGAGGGCCAGACGGAGAGGGCCAGACGGAGAGCGACAGACGGAGAGGACCAGACGGAGAGGACCAGACGGAGAGCACCAGGCGGAGAGGCCCAGACGGAGAGGACCAGGCAGAGAGGACCAGGCGGAGAGGAGCAGACGGAGAGGACCAGACGGAGAGGACCAGAAGGAGAGGACCAGACGGAGAGGACCAGAAGGAGAGGACCAGATGGAGAGCGACAGACGGAGAGGACCAGGCGGAGAGGACCAGACGGAGAGGACCAGACGGAGAGCGACAGACGGAGAGGGGCAGACGGAGAGGACCAGATGGAGAGGACCAGACGGAGAGGGCCAGACGGAGAGGACCAGACGGAGGGGACCAGACGGAGAGGACCAGACGGAGAGGACCAGGCGGAGAGGGCCAGACGGAGAGCACCAGACGGAGAGGACCAGGCGGAGAGGACTAGGCGGAGAGGGCCAGACGGAAAGCGCCAGACGGAGAGGACCAGGCGGAGAGGACCAGGCGGAGAGGACCAGGCGGAGAGGACCCGATGGAGAGGACCAGGCGGAGAGGGCCAGACGGAGAGGACAAGGCGGAGAGGACCAGATGGAGAGGACGAGGCGGAGAGGGACAGACGGAGAGGGACAGACGGAGAGGGACAGACGGAGAGGACCAGCCGGAGAGGACCAGACGGAGAGGACCAGACGGAGAGGGCCAGACGTAGAGCGACAGACGGAGAGGACCAGGCGGAGAGGAGCAGACGGAGAGGACCAGGCGGAGAGGGACAGACGGAGAGGGACAGATGGAGAGGGACAGACGGAGAGGACCAGGCGGAGAGGACCAGACGGAGAGGACCAGACGGAGAGGGACAGACGGAGAGGACCAAACGGAGAGGACCAGACGGAGAGCACCAGGCGGAGAGGACCAGGCGGAGAGCACCAGGCGGAGAGGACCAGACGAAGAGGAACAGACGCAGAGCACCAGACGGAGAGGACCAGGCGGAGAGGACCAGACGGAGAGCGACAGACGGAGAGGACCAGACGGAGAGGGGCAGACGGAGAGGACCAGACGGAGAGGGGCAGACGGAGAGGACCAGATGGAGAGGACCAGACGGAGAGGACCAGACGGAGAGGACCAGACGGAGAGGACCAGGCGGAGAGGACCAGGCGGAGAGGACGAGGCGAAGAGGACCAGACGCAGAGCACCAGACGGAGAGGACCAGGCGGAGATGACCAGACGGAGAGGACCAGAAGGAGAGGACCAGACGGAGAGGACCAGGCGGAGAGGGACCGACGGAGAGGGACAGACGGAGAGGGACAGACGGAGAGGACCAGGCGGAGAGGACCAGGCGGAGAGGACCAGACGGAGAGGGCCAGACGGAGAACGACAGACGGAGAGGACCAGGCGGAGAGGACCAGACGGAGAGGACCAGACGGAGAGGACCAGACGGAGAGGGGCAGACAGAGAGGACTAGACGGAGAGGGCCAGACGGAGAGGACCAGACGGAGAGGACCAGGCGGGGAGGACGAGGCGAAGAGGACCAGACGCAGAGCACCAGACGGAGAGGACCAGGCGGAGCGGACCAGACGCAGAGGACCAGAAGGAGAGGACCAGACGGAGAGGACCAGACGGAGAGGGTCAGACGGTGAGGACCAGACGGAGAGGGCCAGACGGAGAGGACCAAACGGAGAGGACCAGACGGAGAGCACCAGGCGGAGAGGACCAGGCGGAGAGCACCAGGCGGAGAGGACCAGACGAAGAGGAACAGACGCAGAGCACCAGACGGAGAGGACCAGGCGGGGAGGACCAGACGGAGAGGACCAGACGGAGAGCGACAGACGGAGAGGACCAGACGGAGAGGGGCAGACGGAGAGGACCAGACGGAGAGGGGCAGACGGAGAGGACCAGATGGAGAGGACCAGACGGAGAGGACCAGACGGAGAGGACCAGACGGAGAGGACCAGACGGAGAGGACCAGGCTGAGAGGACCAGGCGGAGAGGACGAGGCGAAGAGGACCAGACGCAGAGCACCAGACGGAGAGGACCAGGCGGAGAGGACCACACGGAGAGGACCAGAAGGAGAGGACCAGACGGAGAGGACCAGGCGGAGAGGGACCGACGGAGAGGGACAGACGGAGAGGGACAGACGGAGAGGACCAGGCGGAGAGGACCAGACGGAGAGGGCCAGACGGAGAACGACAGACGGAGAGGACCAGGCGGAGAGGACCAGACGGAGAGGACCAGACGGAGAGGGCCAGACGGAGAGCGACAGACGGAGAGGACCAGACGGAGAGGACCAGACGGAGAGCACCAGGCGGAGAGGACCAGGCGGAGAGGACCAGACGGAGAGGACCAGGCGGAGAGGACCAGACGGAGAGCGACAGACGGAGAGGACCAGGCGGAGAGGACCAGGCGGAGAGGACCAGACGGAGAGGACCAGACGGAGAGGACCAGAAGGAGAGGACCAGACGGAGAGGACCAGAAGGAGAGGACCAGACGGAGAGCGACAGACGGAGAGGACCAGGCGGAAAGGACCAGACGGAGAGGACCAGACGGAGAGCGACAGATGGAGAGGGGCAGACGGAGAGGACCAGACGGAGAGGACCAGACGGAGAGGGCCAGACGGAGAGGACCAGACGGAGAGGACCAGACGGAGAGGACCAGACGGAGAGGGCCAGACGGAGAGCGACAGACGGAGAGGACCAGGCGGAAAGGACCAGACGGAGAGGACCAGACGGAGAGGGCCAGACGGAGAGGACCAGACGGAGAGGACCAGGCGGAGAGGACCAGGCGGAGAGGGCCAGACGGAGAGCACCAGACGGAGAGGACGAGGCGGAGAGGACGAGGCGGAGAGGGCCAGAAGGAGAGGACCAGGCGGAGAGGACCAGGCGGAGAGGACCAGGCGGAGAGGACCAGGCGGAGAGGGCCAGACGGAGAGGACCAGGCGGAAAGGACCAGGCGGAGAGGACCAGGCGGAGAGGGCCAGACGGAGAGGACCAGGCGGAGAGGACCAGGCGGAGAGGACCAGACGGAGAGGGCCAGACGGAGAGCGACAGATGAAGAGGACCAGACGGAGAGGGGCAGACGGAGAGGACCAGACGGAGAGGACCAGACGGAGAGGACCAGAAGGAGAGGACCAGGCGGAGATGACCAGGCGGAGAGGACGAGGCGAAGAGGACCAGACGCAGAGCACCAGACGGAGAGGACCAGGCGTAGAGGACCAGACGGAGAGGACCAGACGGAGAGGGACAGACGGAGAGGACCAGACGGAGAGGACCAGGCGGAGAGGACCAGGCGGAGAGGACCAGACGGAGAGGACCAGACGGAGAGGGCCAGACGGAGAACGACAGACGGATAGGACCAGACGGAGAGGACCAGACGGAGAGCACAAGGCGGAGAGGACCAGGCGGAGAGGACCAGACGGAGAGGACTAGACGGAGAGGACCAGGTGGAGAGGACCAGACGGAGAGGACCAGACGGAGAGGACCAGACGGAGAGGGCCAGACGGAGAGCGACAGACGGAGAGGACCAGGCGGAGAGGAGCAGGCGGAGAGGACCAGGCGGAGAGGACCAGGCGGAGAGGACCAGACGGAGAGGACCAGAAGGAGAGGACCAGACGGAGAGCGACAGATGGAGAGGACCAGGCGGAGAGGACCAGACGGAGAGGGCCAGACGGAGAGGACCAGGCGGAGAGGACCAGGCGGAGAGGACCAGACGGAGAGGACCAGAAGGAGAGGACCAGACGGAGAGGGCCAGACGGAGAGCGACAGACGGAGAGGACCAGGCGGAGAGGACCAGACGGAGAGGACCAGACGGAGAGCGACAGACGGAGAGGACCAGGCGGAGAGGACCAGACGGAGAGGACCAGAAGGAGTGGACCAGACGGAGTGAGACAGACGGAGAGGACCAGACGGAGAGCGACAGACGGAGAGGGGCAGACGGAGAGGGCCAGACGGAGAGGACCAGACGGAGAGGACCAGGCGGAGAGGGCCAGACGGAGAGGGCCAGACGGAGAGCGACAGACGGAGAGGACCAGGCGGAGAGGACCAGGCGGAGAGGGCCAGACGGAGAGCACAAGACGGAGAGGACCAGACGGAGAGGACCAGACGGAGAGGACCAGGCGGAGAGGACGAGGCGGAGAGGGCCAGACGGAGAGGACCAGGCAGAGAGGACCAGGCGGAGAGGACCAGACGGAGAGGGCCAGGCGGAGAGCGCCAGACGGAGAGCACCAGACGGAGAGGGCCAGACGGAGAGGGCCAGACGGAGAGGGCCAGACGGAGAGGACCAGACGGAGAGGGCCAGACGGAGAGGGCCAGACGGAGAGCGACAGATGGAGAGGACCAGGCGGAGAGGACCAGACGGAGAGGGCCAGACGGAGAGCGACAGACGGAGAGGACCAGACGGAGAGGGACAGACGGAGAGGACCAGACGGAGAGGACCAGACGGAGTGGGCCAGACGGAGAGGACCAGACGGAGAGGACCAGACGGAGAACACCAGGCGAAGAGGACCAGACGCAGAGCACCAGACGGAGAGGACCAGGCGGAGAGGACCAGACGGAGAGGGACAGACGGAGAGGACCAGACGGAGAGGACCAGACGGAGAGGACCAGGCGGAGAGGGACAGACGGAGAGGGACAGACGGAGAGGACCAGACGGAGAGGACCAGACGGAGAGGGACAGACGGAGAGGACCAGACGGAGAGGGCCAGACGGAGAGGTCCAGACGGAGAGGACCAGACGGAGAGGACCAGACGGAGAGGACCAGACGGAGAGGGCCAGACGGAGAGCGACAGACGGAGAGGACCAGGCGGAGAGGACCAGACGGAGAGGACCAGACGGATAGGACCAGACGGAGAGGACCAGAAGGAGAGGGCCAGACGGAGAGCACCAGACGGAGAGGACCAGACGGAGAGGACCAGACGGAGAGGACCAGACGGAGAGGACGAGGCTGAGAGGGCCAGACGGAGAGGACCAGACGGAGAGGACCAGGCGGAGAGGACCAGGCGGAGAGGACCAGACGGAGAGGACCGGACGGAGAGGGGCGGACGGAGAGGACCAGACGGAGAGGACCAGATGGAGAGGACCAGGCGGAGAGGACCAGGCGGAGAGGACGAGGCGAAGAGCACCAGACGCAGAGCACCAGACGGAGAGGACCAGGCGGAGAGGACCAGACGGAGAGGACCAGAAGGAGAGGACCAGACGGAGAGGACCAGACGGAGAGGGACAGACGGAGAGGACCAGACGGAGAGGACCAGGCGGAGAGGACCAGACGGAGAGGGCCAGACGGAGAACGACAGACGGAGAAGACCAGCTGGAGAGGATTACAAGGAGAGGACCAGACGGAGAGGGCCAGACGGAGAGGGCCAGACGGAGAGCGACAGACGGAGAGGACCAGACGGAGAGGACCAGACGGAGAGCACCAGGCGGAGAGGCCCAGACGGAGAGGACCAGGCAGAGAGGACCAGGCGGAGAGGAGCAGACGGAGAGGACCAGACGGAGAGGACCAGAAGGAGAGGACCAGACGGAGAGGACCAGAAGGAGAGGACCAGATGGAGAGCGACAGACGGAGAGGACCAGGTGGAGAGGACCAGACGGAGAGGACCAGACGGAGAGCGACAGACGGAGAGGGGCAGACGGAGAGGACCAGATGGAGAGGACCAGACGGAGAGGGCCAGACGGAGAGGACCAGACGGAGAGGACCAGACGGAGAGGACCAGACGGAGAGGACCAGGCGGAGAGGGCCAGACGGAGAGCACCAGACGGAGAGGACCAGGCGGAGAGGACTAGGCGGAGAGGGCCAGACGGAAAGCGCCAGACGGAGAGGACCAGGCGGAGAGGACCAGGCGGAGAGGACCAGGCGGAGAGGACCCGATGGAGAGGACCAGGCGGAGAGGGCCAGACGGAGAGGACAAGGCGGAGAGGACCAGATGGAGAGGACGAGGCGGAGAGGGACAGACGGAGAGCGACAGACGGAGAGGACCAGGCGGAGAGGAGCAGACGGAGAGGACCAGACGGAGAGGACCAGACGGAGAGGGCCAGACGGAGAGCGACAGACGGAGAGCGACAGACGGAGAGGGCCAGACGGAGAGGACCTGACGGTGAGGACCAGGCGGAGAGGACCAGACGGAGAGGACCAGGCGGAGAGGACCAGGCGGAGAGGACCAGGCGGAGAGGACCAGACGGAGAGGGCCAGACGGAGAGCGACAGACGGAGAGCGACAGACGGAGAGGGCCAGACGGAGAGGGGCAGACGGAGAGGACCAGACGGAGAGGACCAGACGGAGAGGGCCAGACGGAGAGGACCAGACGGAGAGGTCCAGACGGAGAGCGACAGACGGAGAGGACCAAGCGGAGAGGGCCAGACGGAGAGGGCCAGACGGAGAGGGCCAGACGGAGAGCGACAGACGGAGAGGGCCAGGCGGAGAGGACCAGGCGGAGAGGGCCAGACGGAGAGCACCAGACGGAGAGGACCAGACGGAGAGGACCAGACGGAGAGGTCGAGGCGGAGAGGACGAGGCGGAGAGGGCCAGATGGAGAGGACCAGGCGGAGAGGACCAGGCGGAGAGCGCCAGACGGAGAGCACCAGACGGAGAGGGCCAGACGGAGAGGACCAGACGGAGAGGACCAGAAGGAGAGGACCAGACGGAGAGCGACAGACGGAGAGGACCAGACGGAGAGGGCCAGACGGAGAGCGACAGACGGAGAGGACCAGACGGAGAGGGCCAGACGGAGAGGACCAGACGGAGAGGACCAGGCTGAGAGGACGAGGCGAAGAGCACCAGACGGAGAGGACCAGGCGGAGAGGACCGGACGGAGAGGACCGGACGGAGAGGGGCGGACGGAGAGGACCAGACGGAGAGGACCAGACGGAGAGGACCAGGCGGAGAGGACCAGGCGGAGAGGACGAGGCGAAGAGCACCAGACGCAGAGCACCAGACGGAGAGGACCAGGCGGAGAGGACCAGACAGAGAGGACCAGAAGGAGAGGACCAGACGGAGAGGACCAGACGGAGAGGGACAGACGGAGAGGACCAGACGGAGAGGACCAGGCGGAGAGGACCAGACGGAGAGGGCCAGACGGAGAACGACAGACGGAGAAGACCAGGTGGAGAGGACTACAAGGAGAGGACCAGACGGAGAGGGCGAGACGGAGAGCGACAGACGCAGAGGACCAGACGGAGAGGACCAGACGGACAGCAACAGGCGGAGAGGACCAGGCGGAGAGGACCAGACGGAGAGGACCAGGCAGAGAGGACCAGGCGGAGAGGACCAGACGGAGAGGACCAGACGGAGAGGACCAGAAGGAGAGGACCAGACGGAGAGGACCAGAAGGAGAGGACCAGACGGAGAGCGACAGACGGAGAGGACCAGGCGGAGAGGACCAGACGGAGAGGACCAGACGGAGAGCGACAGACGGAGAGGGGCAGACGGAGAGGACCAGATGGAGAGGACCAGACGGAGAGGGCCAGACGGCGAGGACCAGGCGGAGAGGACCAGACGGAGATGACCAGACGGAGAGGGCCAGACGGAGAGCGACAGACGGAGAGGACCAGGCGGAGAGGGCCAGACGGAGAGCGACAGACGGAGAGGACCAGGCGGAGAGGACCAGGCGGAGAGGGCCAGACGGAGAGCACGAGACGGAGAGGACCAGACGGAGAGGACGAGGCGGAGAGGACGAGGCGGAGAGGACCAGGCGGA
The DNA here is from genome assembly GCF_052327205.1 of Somniosus microcephalus. Classification (NCBI taxonomy): domain Eukaryota; kingdom Metazoa; phylum Chordata; class Chondrichthyes; order Squaliformes; family Somniosidae; genus Somniosus; species Somniosus microcephalus. The sequence goes on along the minus strand of NC_141018.1, from coordinate 12,365,737 downwards.
GAGGACCTGGCGGAGAGGACCAGACGGAGAGGACCAGACGGAGAGGGCCAGGCGGAGAGCGCCAGACGGAGAGCGCCAGACGGAGAGGGCCAGACGGAGAGGACAAGACGGAGAGGACCAGACGGAGAGCACCAGGCGGAGAGGACCAGGCGGAGAGCACCAGGCGGAGAGGACCAGACGAAGACGAACAGACGCAGAGCACCAGACGGAGAGGACCAGGCGGAGAGGACCAGACGGAGAGGACCAGAAGGAGAGGACCAGACGGAGAGCGACAGACGGAGAGGACCAGGCGGAGAGGACCAGACGGAGAGGGCCAGACGGTGAGCGACAGACGGAGAGGACCAGACGGAGAGGGCCAGACGGAGAGGACCAGACGGAGAGGACCAGGCTGAGAGGACGAGGCGAAGAGCACCAGACGGAGAGGAGCAGGCGGAGAGGGCCAGACGGAGAGGGCCAGACGGAGAGGGACAGACGGAGAGGACCAGGCGGAGAGGACCAGGTGGAGAGGGCCAGACGGAGAGGACCAGACGGAGAGGACCAGACGGAGAGGACCAGTCGAAGAGGACCAGACGCAGAGCACCAGACGGAGAGGACCAGGCGGAGAGGACGAGACGGAGAGGGACAGACGGAGAGGACCAGACGGAGAGGACCAGACGGAGAGGACCAGGCGGAGAGGGACAGACGGAGAGGGACAGATGGAGAGGGACAGACGGAGAGGACCAGGCGGAGAGGACCAGACGGAGAGGACCAGACGGAGAGGGACAGACGGAGAGGACCAGACGGAGAGGACCAGACGGAGAGTGACAGACGGAGAGGACCAGGCGGAGAGGACCAGGCGGAGAGGACCAGACGGAGAGGACCAGACGGAGAGGACCAGAAGGAGAGGACCAGACGGAGAGGACCAGAAGGAGAGGACCAGACGGAGAGCGACAGATGGAGAGGAACAGGCGGAGAGGACCAGACGGAGAGGACCAGACGGAGAGCGACAGACGGAGAGGACCAGACGGAGAGGGGAAGACGGAGAGGGCCAGACGGAGAGGACCAAACGGAGAGGACCAGACGGAGAGGACCAGGCGAAGAGGACCAGACGCAGAGCACCAGACGGAGAGGACCAGGCGGAGAGGACCAGACGGAGAGGACCAGAAGGAGAGGACCAGAAGGAGAGGACCAGACGGAGAGGGCCAGAAGGAGAGCGACAGACGGAGAGGACCAGGCGGAGAGGACCAGGCGGAGAGGACCAGACGGAGAGGACCAGAAGGAGAGGACCAGACGGAGAGGACCAGAAGAAGAGGACCAGACGGAGAGCGACAGATGGAGAGGACCAGGCGGAGAGGACCAGACGGAGAGGACCAGGCGGAGAGGGCCAGACGGAGAGGACAAGGCGGAGAGGACCAGATGGAGAGGACGAGGCGGAGAGGGACAGACGGAGAGGGACAGACGGAGAGGGACAGACGGAGAGGACCAGCCGGAGAGGACCAGAAGGAGAGAACCAGAGGAGAGGACCACACGGAGAGGGCCAGACGTAGAGCGACAGACGGAGAGGACCAGGCAGAGAGGAGCAGACGGAGAGGGCCAGACGGAGAGCGACAGACGGAGAGCGACAGACGGAGAGGGCCAGACGGAGAGGACCCGACGGAGAGGACCAGGCGGAGAGGACCAGACGGAGAGGACCAGGCGGAGAGGACCAGGCGGAGAGGACCAGACGGAGAGGGCCAGACGGAGAGCGACAGACGGAGAGCGACAGATGGAGAGGGCCAGACGGAGAGGGCCAGACGGAGAGCGACAGACGGAGAGGACCAGGCGGAGAGGACCAGGCGGAGAGGACCAGAAGGAGAGGGGCAGACGGAGTGCACCAGACGGAGAGGACCAGACGGAGAGGACCAGACGGAGAGGACGATGCGGAGAGGACGAGGCGGAGAGGGCCAGACGGAGAGGACCAGACGGAGAGGACCAGGCGGAGAGGACCAGGCGGAGAGGACCAGACGGAGAGGACCAGACGGAGAGGACCAGACGGAGAGGACCAGGCGGAGAGGGCCAGACGGAGAGCACCAGACGGAGAGCACCAGGCGGAGAGGACCAGACGAAGAGGACCAGACGCAGAGCACCAGACGGAGAGGACCAGGCGGAGAGGACCAGACGGAGAGGACCAGAAGGAGAGGACCAGACGGAGAGGACCAGAAGGAGAGGACCAGACGGAGAGCGACAGACGGAGAGGACCAGGCGGAGAGGACCAGACGGAGAGGGCCAGACGGAGATGGCCAGACGGAGAGCGACAGACGGAGAGGACCAGACGGAGAGGGGCAGACAGAGAGGACCAGACGGAGAGGGCCAGACGGAGAGGACCAGACGGAGAGGACCAGGCGGGGAGGACGAGGCGGAGAGGACCAGACGCAGAGGACCAGAAGGAGAGGACCAGACGGAGAGGACCAGACGGAGAGGGTCAGACGGTGAGGACCAGACGGAGAGGGCCAGACGGAGAGGACCAGACGGAGAGGACCAGACGGAGAGCACCAGGCGGAGAGGACCAGACGAAGAGGAACAGACGCAGAGGACCAGGCGGAGAGGACCAGACGGAGAGGACCAGACGGAGAGCGACACACGGAGAGGACCAGACGGAGAGGGGCAGACGGAGAGGACCAGACGGAGAGGGGCAGACGGAGAGGACCAGATGGAGAGGACCAAACGGAGAGGACCAGACGGAGAGGACCAGACGGAGAGGACCAGACGGAGAGGACCAGGCGGAGAGGACCAGGCGGAGAGGACGAGGCGAAGAGGACCAGACGCAGAGCACCAGACGGAGAGGACCAGGCGGAGAGGACCACACGGAGAGGACCAGAAGGAGAGGACCAGACGGAGAGGACCAGGCGGAGAGGGACCGACGGAGAGGGACAGACGGAGAGGGACAGACGGAGAGGACCAGGCGGAGAGGACCAGGCGGAGAGGACCAGACGGAGAGGGCCAGACGGAGAACGACAGACGGAGAGGACCAGGCGGAGAGGACCAGACGGAGAGGACCAGACGGAGAGGGCCAGACGGAGAGCGACAGACGGAGAGGACCAGACGGAGAGGACCAGACGGAGAGCACCAGGCGGAGAGGACCAGGCGGAGAGGACCAGACGGAGAGGACCAGGCGGAGAGGACCAGACGGAGAGCGACAGACGGAGAGGACCAGGCGTAGAGGACCAGGCGGAGAGGACCAGACGGAGAGGACCAGACGGAGAGGACCAGAAGGAGAGGACCAGACGGAGAGGACCAGAAGGAGAGGACCAGACGGAGAGCGACAGACGGAGAGGACCAGGCGGAAAGGACCAGACGGAGAGGACCAGACGGAGAGCGACAGACGGAGAGGGGCAGACGGAGAGGACCAGACGGAGAGGACCAGACGGAGAGGGCCAGACGGAGAGGACCAGACGGAGAGGACCAGAAGGAGAGGACCAGACGGAGAGGACCAGACGGAGAGGGCCAGACGGAGAGCGACAGACGGAGAGGACCAGGCGGAGAGGACCAGACGGAGAGGACCAGACGGAGAGGGCCAGACGGAGAGGACCAGACGGAGAGGACCAGGCGGAGAGGACCAGGCGGAGAGGGCCAGACGGAGAGCACCAGACGGAGAGGACCAGACGGAGAGGACCAGACGGAGAGGACGAGGCGGAGAGGACGAGGCGGAGAGGGCCAGAAGGAGAGGACCAGGCGGAGAGGACCAGGCGGAGAGGACCAGGCGGAGAGGGCCAGACGGAGAGGACCAGGCGGAAAGGACCAGGCGGAGAGGGCCAGACGGAGAGGACCAGGCGGAGAGGACCAGGCGGAGAGGACCAGGCGGAGAGGACCAGGCGGAGAGGACCAGACGGAGAGGGCCAGACGGAGAGCGACAGACGGAGAGGACCAGACGGAGAGGGGCAGACGGAGAGGACCAGACGGAGAGGACCAGACGGAGAGGACCAGACGGAGAGGACCAGGCGGAGATGACCAGGCGGAGAGGACGAGGCGAAGAGGACCAGACGCAGAGCACCAGACGGAGAGGACCAGGCGTAGAGGACCAGACGGAGAGGACCAGACGGAGAGGGACAGACGGAGAGGATCAGACGGAGAGGACCAGGCGGAGAGGACCAGGCGGAGAGGACCAGACGGAGAGGACCAGACGGAGAGGGCCAGACGGAGAACGACAGACGGATAGGACCAGACGGAGAGGACCAGACGGAGAGCACAAGGCGGAGAGGACCAGGCGGAGAGGACCAGACGGAGAGGACTAGACGGAGAGGACCAGGTGGAGAGGACCAGACGGAGAGGACCAGACGGAGAGGACCAGACGGAGAGGGCCAGACGGAGAGCGACAGACGGAGAGGACCAGGCGGAGAGGACCAGGCGGAGAGGACCAGGCGGAGAGGACCAGACGGAGAGGACCAGAAGGAGAGGACCAGACGGAGAGCGACAGATGGAGAGGACCAGGCGGAGAGGACCAGACGGAGAGGGCCAGACGGAGAGGACCAGGCGGAGAGGACCAGGCGGAGAGGACCAGACGGAGAGGACCAGAAGGAGAGGACCAGACGGAGAGGGCCAGACGGAGAGCGACAGACGGAGAGGACCAGGCGGAGAGGACCAGACGGAGAGGACCAGACGGAGAGGACCAGAAGGAGAGGACCAGACGGAGAGGACCAGAAGGAGAGGACCAGACGGAGAGGACCAGACGGAGAGGGCCAGACGGAGAGGGCCAGAAGGAGAGGGCCAGACGGCGAGGACCAGACGGAGAGGACCAGGCGGAGAGGACCAGGCTGAGAGGACCAGACGGAGAGGACCAGACGGAGAGGACCAGACGGAGAGGACCAGACGGAGAGGACCAGACGGAGAGGGCCAGACGGAGAGCGACAGACGGAGAGGACCAGGCGGAGAGGACCAGACGGAGAGGACCAGACGGAGAGCGCCAGAAGGAGAGGGCCAGACGGAGAGCGACAGACGGAGAGGACCAGACGGGGAGGACCAGGTGGAGAGGACCAGAAGGAGAGGGCCAGACGGAGAGCACCAGACGGAGAGGACCAGACGGAGAGGACCAGACGGAGAGGACGAGGCGGAGAGGACGAGGCGGAGAGGGCCAGACGGAGAGGACCAGGCGGAGAGGACCAGGCGGAGAGGACCAGACGGAGAGGACCAGACGGAGAGGGCCAGGCGGAGAGGACCAGACGGAGAGGACCAGGCGGAGAGGACCAGGCGGAGAGGACCAGGAGGAGAGGACCAGGCGGAGAGGACCAGGCGGAGAGGACCAGGCGGAGAGGACCAGGCGGAGAGGGCCAGACGGAGAGCACCAGGCGGAGAGGACCAGACGGAGAGGACCAGACGGAGAGGACCAGACGGAGAGGACCAGGCGGAGAGGGCCAGACGGAGAGCACCAGACGAAGAGGGCCAGGCGGAGAGGACCAGACGGAGAGGACCAGACGGAGAGGACCAGGCGGAGAGGACCAGACGGAGAGGACCAGACGGAGAGGACCAGGCGGAGAGGACCAGACGGAGAGAGACAGACGGAGTGGACCAGACGGAGAGCACCAGACGGAGAGGACCAGGCGGAGTGGACCAGGCGGAGAGGACAAGGCGGAGAGGACCAGGCGGAGAGGGGCAGTCTAGAGGGACAGACGGAGAGGGACAGACGGAGAGGACCAGGCGGAGAGGACCAGGCGGAGAGGATCAGGCGGAGAGGACCAGACGGAGAGGACCAGGCGGAGAGGACCAGGCGGAGAGCGGCAGACGGAGAGGACCAGACGGAAAGGATCCAGGCGGAGAGGACCCGGCGGAGAGGGGCAGACGGAGAGGACCAGACGGAGAGGACCAGGCGGAGGGGACCAGGCGGAGAGGGCCAGACGAAGAGGTCCCGGCGGAGAGGACCAGGCGGAGAGGACCAGGCGGAGAGGAGCAGACGGAGAGCACCAGACGGAGAGGGCCAGACGGAGAGCGACAGACGGAGAGGACCAGGCGGAGAGGACCAGGCGGAGAGGACCAGACGGAGAGGACCAGAAGGAGAGGACCAGACGGAGAGCGACAGATGGAGAGGACCAGGCGGAGAGGACCAGACGGAGAGGGCCAGACGGAGAGGGCCAGACGGAGAGCGACAGATGGAGAGGACCAGACGGAGAGGACAAGACGGAGAGGGCCAGACGGAGATGGCCAGACGGAGAGCGACAGACGGAGAGGACCAGACGGAGAGGGGCAGACGGAGAGGACCAGAAGGAGAGGGCCAGACGGAGAGGACCAGACGGAGAGGACCAGACGGTGAGGACCAGGCGGGGAGGACGAGGCGAAGAGGACCAGACGCAGAGCACCAGACGGAGAGGACCAGGCGGAGAGGACCAGACGCAGAGGACCAGAAGGAGAGGACCAGACGGAGTGGACCAGACGGAGAGGGTCAGACGGAGAGGACCAGACGGAGAGGGCCAGACGGAGAGGACCAGACGGAGAGGACCAGACGGAGAGCACCAGGCGGAGAGGACCAGGCGGAGAGCACCAGGCGGAGTGGACCAGACGAAGAGGAACAGACGCAGAGCACCAGACGGAGAGGACCAGGCGGAGAGGACCAGACGGAGAGGACCAGACGGAGAGCGACAGACGGAGAGGACCAGACGGAGAGGGGCAGATGGAGAGGACCAGACGGAGAGGACCAGACGGAGAGGACCAGACGGAGAGGACCAGGCGAAGAGGACCAGGCGGAGAGGACGAGGCGAAGAGGACCAGACGCAGAGCACCAGACGGAGAGGACCAGGCGGAGAGGACCAGAAGGAGAGGACCAGACGGAGAGGGACAGATGGAGAGGGACAGACGGAGAGGGACAGACGGAGAGGACCAGGCGGAGAGGACCAGGCGGAGAGGACCAGACGGAGAGGACCAGACGGAGAGGGCCAGACGGAGAACGACAGACGGAGAGGACCAGGCGGAGAGGACCAGACGGAGAGGGCCAGACGGAGAGGGCCAGACGGAGAGCGACAGACGGAGAGGACCAGACGGAGAGCACCAGGCGGAGAGGACCAGGTGGAGAGGACCAGACGGAGAGGACCAGGCGGAGAGGACCAGACGGAGAGCGACAGACGGAGAGGACCAGGCGGAGAGGACCAGGCGGAGAGGACCAGACGGAGAGGACCAGACGGAGAGGACCAGAAGGAGAGGACCAGACGGAGAGGACCAGACGGAGAGCGACAGATGGAGAGGACCAGGCGGAAAGGACCAGACGGAGAGGACCAGACGGAGAGCGACAGACGGAGAGGGGCAGACGGAGAGGACCAGACGGAGAGGACCAGACGGAGAGGGCCAGACGGAGAGGACCAGACGGAGAGGACCAGAAGGAGAGGACCAGACGGAGAGGACCAGACGGAGAGGGCCAGACGGAGAGCGACAGACGGAGAGGACCAGGCGGAGAGGACCAGACGGAGAGGACCAGACAGAGAGGGCCAGACGGAGAGGACCAGACGGAGAGGACCAGGCGGAGAGGACCAGAAGGAGAGGGCTAGACGGAGAGGACCAGACGGAGAGGACCAGACGGAGAGGACCAGGCGGAGAGGACCAGGCGGAGAGGACCAGGCGGAGAGGGCCAGGCGGAGAGGACCAGGCGGAGAGGGCCAGACGGAGAGGACCAGGCGGAGAGGACCAGGCGGAGAGGACCAGACGGAGAGGGCCAGACGGAGAGGACCAGACGGAGAGGACCAGACGGAGAGGGGCAGACGATGAGGACCAGACGGAGAGGACCAGGCGGAGATGACCTGGCGAAGAGGACCAGACGCAGAGCACCAGACGGAGAGGACCAGGCGTAGAGGACCAGACGGAGAGGACCAGAAGGAGAGGACCAGACGGAGAGGACCAGACGGAGAGGGACAGACGGAGAGGACCAGACGGAGAGGACCAGGCGGAGAGGACCAGGCGGAGAGGACCAGACGGAGAGGACCAGACGGAGAGGGCCAGACGGAGAACGACAGACGGAGAGGACCAGGTGGAGAGGACTACAAGGAGAGGGCCAGACGGAGAGGGCCAGACGGAGAGCGACAGACGGAGCGGACCAAACGGAGAGGACCAGACGGAGAGCACAAGGCGGAGAGGACCAGACGGAGAGGACCAGACGGAGAGGACCAGGCGGAGAGGGCCAGACGGAGAGGACCAGACGGAGAGGGCCAGACGGAGAGCGACAGACGGAGAGGACCAGGCAGAGAGGACCAGGCAGAGAGGACCAGGCGGAGAGGACCAGGCGGAGAGGACCAGACGGAGAGGACCAGAAGGAGAGGACCAGACGGAGAGCGACAGATGGAGAGGACCAGACGGAGAGGACCAGACGGAGAGGACCAGACGGAGAGGGCCAGACGGAGAGGGCCACACGGAGAGGGCCAGACGGAGAGGACCAGACGGAGAGGACCAGGCGGAGAGGACCAGGCAGAGAGGACCAGGCGGAGAGGACCAGACGGAGAGGACCAGAAGGAGAGGACCAGACGGAGAGGACCAGACGGAGAGGGCCAGACGGAGAGCGACAGACGGAGAGGACCAGGCGGAGAGGACCAGACGGAGAGGGCCAGACGGAGAGCGCCAGACGGAGAGGGCCAGACGGAGAGCGACAGACGGAGAGGATCAGACGGGGAGGACCAGGTGGAGAGGACCAGAAGGAGAGGGCCAGACGGAGAGCACCAGACGGAGAGGACCAGACGGAGAGGACCAGACGGACAGGACGAGGCGGAGAGGACGAGGCGGAGAGGGCCAGACGGAGAGGACCAGGCGGAGAGGACCAGACGGAGAGGACCAGACGGAGACGGCCAGGCGGAGAGGGCCAGACGGAGAGGACCAGACGGAGAGGACCAGGCGGAGAGGACCAGGCGGAGAGGACCAGGAGGAGAGGACCAGGCGGAGAGGGCCAGACGGAGAGCACCAGGCGGAGAGGACCAGACGGAGAGGACCAGACAGAGAGGACCAGACGGAGAGGACCAGACGGAGAGGACCAGGCGGAGAGGACCAGACGGACAGGACCAGGCGGAGAGGGCCAGACGGAGAGCACCAGGCGGAGAGGACCAGAAGGAGAGGACCAGACGGAGAGCGCCAGACGGAGAGGGCCAGGCGGAGAGGACCAGACGGAGTGGACCAGGCGGAGAGGACCAGACGGAGAGGACCAGCCGGAGAGGACCAGGCGGAGAGGACCAGACGGAGAGGACCAGGCGGAGAGGACCAGACGGAGAGGGCCAGACGGAGAGGACCAGACGGAGAGGACCAGGCGGAGAGGACCAGAAGGAGAGGGCCAGACGGAGAGGACCAGACGGAGAGGACCAGACGGAGAGGACCAGGCGGAGAGGACCAGGCGGAGAGGACCAGGCGGAGAGGGCCAGGCGGAGAGGACCAGGCGGAGAGGACCAGGCGGAGAGGGCCAGACGGAGAGGACCAGGCGGAGAGGACCAGGCGGAGAGGACCAGACGGAGAGGGCCAGACGGAGAGCGACAGACGGAGAGGACCAGACGGAGAGGACCAGACGGAGAGGGGCAGACGATGAGGACCAGACGGAGAGGACCAGGCGGAGATGACCAGGCGAAGAGGACCAGACGCAGAGCACCAGACGGAGAGGACCAGGCGTAGAGGACCAGACGGAGAGGACCAGAAGGAGAGGACCAGACGGAGAGGACCAGACGGAGAGGGACAGACGGAGAGGACCAGACGGAGAGGACCAGGCGGAGAGGACCAGGCGGAGAGGACCAGACGGAGAGGACCAGACGGAGATGGCCAGACGGAGAACGACAGACGGAGAGGACCAGGTGGAGAGGACTACAAGGAGAGGGCCAGACGGAGAGGGCCAGACGGAGAGCGACAGACGGAGCGGACCAGACGGAGAGGACCAGACGGAGAGCACAAGGCGGAGAGGACCAGGCGGAGAGGACCAGACGGAGAGGACCAGACGGAGAGGACCAGGCGGAGAGGGCCAGACGGAGAGGACCAGACGGAGAGGGCCAGACGGAGAGCGACAGACGGAGAGGACCAGGCAGAGAGGACTAGGCAGAGAGGACCAGGCGGAGAGGACCAGGCGGAGAGGACCAGACGGAGAGGACCAGAAGGAGAGGACAAGACGGAGAGCGACAGATGGAGAGGACCAGACGGAGAGGACCAGACGGAGAGGACCAGACGGAGAGGGCCAGACGGAGAGGGCCACACGGAGAGGGCCAGACGGAGAGGACCAGACGGAGAGGACCAGGCGGAGAGGACCAGGCAGAGAGGACCAGGCGGAGAGGACCAGACGGAGAGGACCAGGCGGAGAGGACCAGACGGAGAGGACCAGACGGACAGGACGAGGCGGAGAGGACGAGGCGGAGAGGGCCAGACGGAGAGGACCAGGCGGAGAGGGCCAGACGGAGAGCACCAGGCGGAGAGGACCAGAAGGAGAGGACCAGACGGAGAGCGCCAGACGGAGAGGGCCAGGCGGAGAGGACCAGACGGAGTGGACCAGGCGGAGAGGACCAGACGGAGAGGACCAGCCGGAGAGGACCAGGCGGAGAGGACCAGACGGAGAGGACCAGGCGGAGAGGACCAGACGGAGAGAGACAGACGGAGAGGACCAGACGGAGACCACCAGACGGAGAGGACCAGGCGGAGTGGACCAGGCGGAGAGGACCAGGCGGAGAGGACCAGGCGGAGAGGGGCAGTCTAGAGGGACAGATGGAGAGGGACAGACGGAGAGGACCAGGCGGAGAGGACCAGGCGGAGAGGATCAGGCGGAGAGGACCAGACGGAGAGGGCCAGGCGGAGAGGACCAGGCGGAGAGGACCAGGCGGAGAGGGGCAGACGGAGAGGACCAGACGGAAAGGATCCAGGCGGAGAGGACCAGACGGAGAGGACCCGGCGGAGAGGGGCAGACGGAGAGGACCAGACGGAGAGGACCAGGCGGAGGGGACCAGGCGGAGAGGGCCAGACGAAGAGGTCCCGGCGGAGAGGACCAGGCGGAGAGGACCAGGCGGAGAGGACCAGGCGGAGAGGAGCAGACGGAGAGGGCCAGACGGAGAGCGACAGACGGAGAGGACCAGGCGGAGAGGACCAGGCGGAGAGGACCAGACGGAGAGGACCAGACGGAGAGGACCAGAAGGAGAGGACCAGACGGAGAGGACCAGAAGGAGAGGACCAGACGGAGAGCGACAGATGGAGAGGACCAGGCGGAGAGGACCAGACGGAGAGGGCCAGACGGAGAGCGACAGATGGAGAGGACCAGACGGAGAGGGGCAGATGGAGAGGACCAGACGGAGAGGACCAGACGGAGAGGGCCAGACGGAGAGGACCAGACGGAGAGGACCAGATGGAGAGGACCAGACGGAGAGGACCAGGCGAAGAGGACCAGGCCAAGAGGACCAGACGCAGAGCACCAGACGGAGAGGACCAGGCGGAGAGGACCAGACGGAGAGGGACAGACGGAGAGGACCAGACGGAGAGGACCAGACGGAGAGGACCAGGCGGAGAGGGACAGACGGAGAGGGACAGACGGAGAGGGACAGACGGAGAGGACCAGACGGAGAGGACCAGGCGGAGAGGACCAGGCGGAGAGGGCCAGACGGAGAGGACCAGACGGAGAGGACCAGACGGAGAGGACCAGACGGAGAGGACCAGACGGAGAGGACCAGAAGGAGAGGACCAGACGGAGAGGACCAGACGGAGAGCGACAGACGGAGAGGACCAGGCGGAGAGGACCAGGCGGAGAGGACCAGGCCAAGAGGACCAGACGCAGAGCACCAGACGGAGAGGACCAGGCGGAGATGACCAGACGGAGAGGGACAGACGGAGAGGACCAGACGGAGAGGACCAGACGGAGAGGACCAGGCGGAGAGGGACAGACAGAGAGGGACAGACGGAGAGGGACAGACGGAGAGGACCAGACGGAGAGGACCAGACGGAGAGGACCAGGCGGAGAGGACCAGACGGAGAGGACCAGAAGGAGAGGACCAGACGGAGAGGACCAGACGGAGAGGGCCAGACGGAGAGGACCAGGCGGAGAGGACCAGGCGGAGAGGACCAGACGGAGAGGACCAGAAGGAGAGGACCAGACGGAGAGGACCAGAAGGAGAGGACCAGACGGAGAGCGACAGATGGAGAGGACCAGGCGGAGAGGACCAGACGGAGAGGGCCAGACGGAGAGCGACAGACGGAGAGGACCAGACGGAGAGGGGTAGACGGAGAGGACCAGACGGAGAGGACCAGACGGAGAGGGCCAGACGGAGAGGACCAGACGGAGAGGACCAGACGGAGAGGACCAGGCGAAGAGGACCAGACGCAGAGCACCAGCCGGAGAGGACCAGGCGGAGAGGACCAGATGGAGAGGGTCGGGACGGAGAGGAGCAGACGGAGAGGACCAGACGGAGAGGACCAGGCGGAGAGGGACAGACGGAGAGGGACAGACGGAGAGGGACAGATGGAGAGGACCAGGCGGAGAGGACCAGACGGAGAGGACCAGACGGAGAGGGCCAGACGGAGAGGGCCAGACGGAGAGGACCAGACGGAGAGGACCAGACGGAGAGGACCAGGCGGAGAGGACCAGACGGAGAGGATCAGACGGAGAGCGACAGACGGAGAGGGACAGACGGAGAGGACCAGGCGGAGAGGACCAGACGGAGAGGACCAGACGGAGAGGGCCAGACGGAGAGGGCCAGACGGAGAGCGACAGACGGGGAGGACCAGACGGAGAGGACCAGGCGGAGAGGACCAGAAAGAGAGGGCCAGACGGAGAGCACCAGACGGAGAGGACCAGACAGAGAGGACCAGACGGAGAGGACGAGGCGGAGAGGACGAGGCGGAGAGGGCCAGACGGAGAGGACCAGACGGAGAGGACCAGGCGGAGAGGACCAGACGGAGAGGACCAGACGGAGAGGACCAGGCGGAGAGGGCCAGACGGAGAGCACCAGACGGAGAGGACCAGACGGAGAGGACCAGACGGAGAGGTCCAGGCGGAGGGGACCAGGCGGAGAGGACCAGGAGGAGAGGACCAGGCGGAGAGGACCAGGCGGAGCGGACCAGGCCGAGAGGACCAGACGGAGAGGGACAGACGGAGAGGACCAGACGGAGAGGACCAGGCGGAGAGGACCAGGCGGAGAGGACCAGACGGAGAGGACCAGACGGAGATGACCAGGCGGAGAGGACGAGGCGAAGAGGACCAGACGCAGAGCACCAGACGGAGAGGACCAGGCGTAGAGGACCAGACGGAGAGGACCAGGCGGAGAGGACCAGGCGGAGAGGACCAGGCGGAGAGGATCAGGCGGAGAGGACCAGACGGAGAGGGCCAGACGGAGAGGACCAGGCGGAGAGGACCAGGCGGAGAGAGGCAGACGGAGTGGACCAGACGGAAAGGATCCAGGCGGAGAGGACCAGACGGAGAGGACCCGGCGGAGAGGGGCAGACGGAGAGGACCAGACGGAGAGGACCAGGCGGAGGGGACCAGGCGGAGAGGGCCAGACGAAGAGGTCCCGGCGGAGAGGACCAGGCGGAGAGGACCAGGCGGAGAGGACCAGGCTGAGAGGAGCAGACGGAGAGGACCAGACGGAGAGGGCCAGACGGAGAGCGACAGACGGAGAGGACCAGGCGGAGAGGACCAGGCGGAGAGGACCAGACGGAGAGAACCAGACGGAGAGGACCAGAAGGAGAGGACCAGACGGAGAGGACCAGAAGGAGAGGACCAGACGGAGAGCGACAGATGGAGAGGACCAGGCGGAGAGGACCAGACGGAGAGGGCCAGACGGAGAGCGACAGATGGAGAGGACCAGACGGAGAGGGGCAGACGGAGAGGACCAGACGGAGAAGACCAGACGGAGAGGACCAGACGGAGAGGGCCAGACGGAGAGGACCAGACGGAGAGGACCAGACGGAGAGGACCAGACGGAGAGGACCAGACGGAGAGGACCAGGCGGAGAGGACCAGACGGAGAGGGACAGACGGAGAGGACCAGACGGAGAGGACCAGACGGAGAGGACCAGGCGGAGAGGGACAGACGGAGAGGGACAGACAGAAAGGGACAGACGGAGAGGACCAGACGGAGAGGACCAGGCGGAGAGGACCAGGCGGAGAGGGCCAGATGGAGAGGGCCAGACGGAGAGGACCAGACGGAGAGGACCAGACGGAGAGGACCAGGCGGAGAGGACCAGAAGGAGAGGACCAGAAGGAGAGGACCAGACGGAGAGGACCAGACGGAGAGGGCCAGACGGAGAGCGACAGACGGAGAGGACCAGGCGGAGAGGACCAGGCGGAGAGGACCAGACGGAGAGGACCAGAAGGAGAGGACCAGACGGAGAGGACCAGAAGGAGAGGACCAGACGGAGAGCGACAGATGGAGAGGACCAGGCGGAGAGGACCAGACGGAGAGCGACAGACGGAGAGGACCAGACGGAGAGGGGCAGAGGGAGAGGACCAGACGGAGAGGACCAGACGGAGAGGGGCAGACAGAGAGGGCCAGACGGAGAGGACCAGACGGAGAGGACCAGACGGAGAGGACCAGACGGAGAGGACCAGGCGAAGAGGACCATACGCAGAGCACCAGCCGGAGAGGACCAGATGGAGAGGGTCGGGACGGAGAGGACCAGACGGAGTGGACCAGGCGGAGAGGACCAGACGGAGAGGACCAGCCAGAGAGGACCAGGCGGAGAGGACCAGACGGAGAGGACCAGACGGAGAGGAACAGGCGGAGAGGACCAGACGGAGAGAGACAGACGGAGAGGACCAGACGGAGACCACCAGACGGAGAGGACCAGGCGGAGTGGACCAGGCGGAGAGGACCAGGCGGAGAGGACCAGGCGGAGAGGGGCAGTCTAGAGGGACAGACGGAGAGGGACAGACGGAGAGGACCAGGCGGAGAGGACCAGGCGGAGAGGACCAGACGGAGAGGGCCAGGCGGAGAGGACCAGGCGGAGAGGACCAGGCGGAGAGGGGCAGACGGAGAGGACCAGACGGAAAGGATCCAGGCGGAGAGGACCAGACGGAGAGGACCCGGCGGAGAGGGGCAGACGGAGAGGACCAGACGGAGAGGACCAGGCGGAGGGGACCAGGCGGAGAGGGCCAGACGAAGAGGTCCCGGCGGAGAGGACCAGGCGGGGAGGACGAGGCGAAGAGGACCAGACGCAGAGGACCAGGCGGAGAGGACCAGACGCAGAGGACCAGAAGGAGAGGACCAGACGGAGTGGACCAGACGGAGAGGGTCAGACGGAGAGGACCAGACGGAGAGGGCCAGACGGAGAGGACCAGACGGAGAGGACCAGACGGAGAGCACCAGGCGGAGAGGACCAGGCGGAGAGCACCAGGCGGAGAGGACCAGACGAAGAGGAACAGACGCAGAGCACCAGACGGAGAGGACCAGGCGGAGAGGACCAGACGGAGAGGACCAGACGGAGAGCGACAGACGGAGAGGACCAGACGGAGAGGGGCAGACGGAGAGGACCAGACGGAGAGGACCAGACGGAGAGGACCAGGCGGAGAGGACGAGGCGAAGAGGACCAGACGCAAAGCACCAGACGGAGAGGACCAGGCGGAGAGGACCAGAAGGAGAGGACCAGACGGAGAGGGACAGATGGAGAGGGACAGACGGAGAGGGACAGACGGAGAGGACCAGGCGGAGAGGACCAGGCGGAGAGGACCAGACGGAGAGGACCAGACGGAGAGGGCCAGACGGAGAACGACAGACGGAGAGGACCAGGCGGAGAGGACCAGACGGAGAGGGACAGACGGAGAGGGCCAGACGGAGAGCGACAGACGGAGAGGACCAGACGGAGAGGACCAGACGGAGAGGACCAGACGGAGAGCGACAGACGGAGAGGACCAGGCGGAGAGGACCAGGCGGAGAGGACCAGACGGAGAGGACCAGACGGAGAGGACCAGAAGGAGAGGACCAGACGGAGAGGACCAGAAGGAGAGGACCAGACGGAGAGCGACAGATGGAGAGGACCAGGCGGAAAGGACCAGACGGAGAGGACAAGACGGAGAGCGACAGACGGAGAGGGACAGACAGAAAGGGACAGACGGAGAGGACCAGACGGAGAGGACCAGGCGGAGAGGACCAGGCGGAGAGGGCCAGATGGAGAGGGCCAGGCGGAGAGGACCAGGCGGAGAGGACCAGACGGAGAGGACCAGACGGAGAGGACCAGGCGGAGAGGACCAGGCGGAGAGGACCAGACGGAGAGGACCAGACGGAGAGCGACAGACGGAGAGGACCAGGCGGAGAGGACCAGGCGGAGAGGACCAGACGGAGAGGACCAGACGGAGAGGACCAGAAGGAGAGGACCAGACGGAGAGGACCAGAAGGAGAGGACCAGACGGAGAGCGACAGATGGAGAGGACCAGGCGGAAAGGACCAGACGGAGAGGACAAGACGGAGAGCGACAGACGGAGAGGGGCAGATGGAGAGGACCAGACGGAGAGGACCAGACGGAGAGGACCAGACGGAGAGGGCCAGACGGAGAGGACCAGACGGAGAGGACCAGAAGGAGAGGACCAGACGGAGAGGACCAGACGGAGAGCACCAGGCGGAGAGGACCAGGCGGAGAGCACCAGGCGGAGAGGACCAGACGAAGAGGAACAGACGCAGAGCACCAGACGGAGAGGACCAGGCGGAGAGGACCAGACGGAGAGGACCAGACGGAGAGCGACAGACGGAGAGGACCAGACGGAGAGGGGCAGACGGAGAGGACCAGACGGAGAGGACCAGACGGAGAGGACCAGACGGAGAGGACCAGGCGGAGAGGACCAGGCGGAGAGGACGAGGCGAAGAGGACCAGACGCAAAGCACCAGACGGAGAGGACCAGGCGGAGAGGACCAGAAGGAGAGGACCAGACGGAGAGGGACAGATGGAGAGGGACAGACGGAGAGGGACAGACGGAGAGGACCAGGCGGAGAGGACCAGGCGGAGAGGACCAGGCGGAGAGGACCAGACGGAGAGGGCCAGACGGAGAACGACAGACGGAGAGGACCAGGCGGAGAGGACCAGACGGAGAGGGACAGACGGAGAGGGCCAGACGGAGAGCGACAGACGGAGAGGACCAGACGGAGAGGACCAGACGGAGAGGACCAGACGGAGAGCGACAGACGGAGAGGACCAGGCGGAGAGGACCAGGCGGAGAGGACCAGACGGAGAGGACCAGACGGAGAGGACCAGAAGGAGAGGACCAGACGGAGAGGACCAGAAGGAGAGGACCAGACGGAGAGCGACAGATGGAGAGGACCAGGCGGAAAGGACCAGACGGAGAGGACAAGACGGAGAGCGACAGACGGAGAGGGACAGACAGAAAGGGACAGACGGAGAGGACCAGACGGAGAGGACCAGGCGGAGAGGACCAGGCGGAGAGGGCCAGATGGAGAGGGCCAGGCGGAGAGGACCAGGCGGAGAGGACCAGACGGAGAGGACCAGACGGAGAGGACCAGGCGGAGAGGACCAGGCGGAGAGGACCAGACGGAGAGGACCAGACGGAGAGCGACAGACGGAGAGGACCAGGCGGAGAGGACCAGGCGGAGAGGACCAGACGGAGAGGACCAGACGGAGAGGACCAGAAGGAGAGGACCAGACGGAGAGGACCAGAAGGAGAGGACCAGACGGATAGCGACAGATGGAGAGGACCAGGCGGAAAGGACCAGACGGAGAGGACAAGACGGAGAGCGACAGACGGAGAGGGGCAGATGGAGAGGACCAGACGGAGAGGACCAGACGGAGAGGGCCAGACGGAGAGGACCAGACGGAGAGGACCAGAAGGAGAGGACCAGACGGAGAGGACCAGACGGAGAGGGCCAGACGGAGAGCGACAGACGGAGAGGACCAGGCGGAGAGGACCAGACGGAGAGGACCAGACGGAGAGGGCCAGACGGAGAGGACCAGACGGAGAGGACCAGGCGGAGAGGACCAGAAGGAGAGGGCCAGACGGAGAGGACCAGACGGAGAGGACCAGACGGAGAGGACGAGGCGGATAGGACGAGGCGGAGAGGGCCTGAAGGAGAGGACCAGGCGGAGAGGACCAGGCGGAGAGGACCAGGCGGAGAGGACCAGGCGGAGAGGGCCAGGCGGAGAGGACCAGGCGGAGAGGACAAGGCGGAGAGGGCCAGACGGAGAGGACCAGGCGGAGAGGACCAGGCGGAGAGGACCAGACGGAGAGGGCCAGACGGAGAGCGACAGACGGAGAGGACCAGCCGGAGAGGACCAGACGGAGAGGGGCAGACGGAGAGGACCAGACGGAGAGGACCAGGCGGAGATGACCAGGCGAAGAGGACCAGACGCAGAGCACCAGACGGAGAGGACCAGGCGTAGAGGACCAGACGGAGAGGACCAGAAGGAGAGGACCAGACGGAGAGGACCAGACGGAGAGGGACAGACGGAGAGGACCAGGCGGAGAGGACCAGGCGGAGAGGACCAGACGGAGAGGGCCAGACGGAGAACGACAGACGGAGAGGACCAGGTGGAGAGGACTACAAGGAGAGGGCCAGACGGAGAGGGCCAGACGGAGAGCGACAGACGGAGAGGACCAGACGGAGAGGACCAGACGGAGAGCACAAGGCGGAGAGGACCAGGCGGAGAGGACCAGACGGAGAGGACCAGACGGAGAGGACCAGGCGGAGAGGGCCAGACGGAGAGCGACAGACGGAGAGGACCAGGCAGAGAGGACCAGGCGGAGAGGACCAGGCGGAGAGGACCAGGCGGAGAGGACCAGACGGAGAGGACCAGAAGGAGAGGACCAGACGGAGAGCGACAGATGGAGAGGACCAGGCGGAGAGGACCAGACGGAGAGGACCAGACGGAGAGGGCCAGACGGAGAGGACCAGGCGGAGAGGACCAGGCGGAGAGGACCAGACGGAGAGGACCAGAAGGAGAGGACCAGACGGAGAGGACCAGACGGAGAGGGCCAGACGGAGAGCGACAGACGGAGAGGACCAGGCGGAGAGGACCAGACGGAGAGGACCAGACGGAGAGGACCAGAAGGAGAGGACCAGGCGGAGAGGACCAGAAGGAGAGGACCAGACGGAGAGGACCAGACGGAGAGGACCAGACGGAGAGGGCCAGACGGAGAGGGCCAGACGGAGAGGGCCAGACGGAGAGGGCCAGACGGAGAGGGCCAGACGGAGAGGACCAGACGGAGAGGACCAGGCGGAGAGGACCAGGCGGAGAGGACCAGGCGGAGAGGACCAGAAGGAGAGGACCAGACGGAGAGGACCAGACGGAGAGGGCCAGACGGAGAGCGACAGACGGAGAGGACCAGGCGGAGAGGACCAGGCGGAGAGGACCAGGCGGAGAGGATCAGGCGGAGAGGACCAGACGGAGAGGGCCAGACGGAGAGGACCAGGCGGAGAGGACCAGGCGGAGAGGGGCAGACGGAGAGGACCAGACGGAAAGGATCCAGGCGGAGAGGACCAGACGGAGAGGACCCGGCGGAGAGGGGCAGACGGAGAGGACCAGACGGAGAGGACCAGGCGGAGGGGACCAGGCGGAGAGGGCCAGACGAAGAGGTCCCGGCGGAGAGGACCAGGCGGAGAGGACCAGGCGGAGAGGACCAGGCTGAGAGGACCAGACGGAGAGGACCAGACGGAGAGGGCCAGACGGAGAGCGACAGACGGAGAGGACCAGGCGGAGAGGACCAGGCGGAGAGGACCAGACGGAGAGGACCAGACGGAGAGGACCAGAAGGAGAGGACCAGACGGAGAGGACCAGAAGGAGAGGACCAGACGGAGAGCGACAGATGGAGAGGACCAGGCGGAGAGGACCAGACGGAGAGGGCCAGACGGAGAGCGACAGATGGAGAGGACCAGACGGAGAGGGGCAGACGGAGAGGACCAGACGGAGAGGACCAGACGGAGAGGACCAGATGGAGAGGGCCAGACGGAGAGGACCAGACGGAGAGGACCAGACGGAGAGGACCAGACGGAGAGGACCAGACGGAGAGGACCAGGCGGAGAGGACCAGACGGAGAGGGACAGACGGAGAGGACCAGACGGAGAGGACCAGACGGAGAGGACCAGGCGGAGAGGGACAGACGGAGAGGGACAGACAGAAAGGGACAGACGGAGAGGACCAGACGGAGAGGACCAGGCGGAGAGGACCAGGCGGAGAGGACCAGGCGGAGAGGGCCAGGCGGAGAGGGCCAGATGGAGAGGGCCAGACGGAGAGGACCAGACGGAGAGGACCAGACGGAGAGGACCAGACGGAGAGGACCAGGCGGAGAGGACCAGGCGGAGAGGACCAGAAGGAGAGGACCAGACGGAGAGGACCAGACGGAGAGGGCCAGACGGAGAGCGACAGACGGAGAGGACCAGGCGGAGTGGACCAGGCGGAGAGGACCAGGCGGAGAGGACCAGGCGGAGAGGGGCAGTCTAGAGGGACAGACGGAGAGGGACAGACGGAGAGGGCCAGGCGGAGAGGACCAGGCGGAGAGGATCAGGCGGAGAGGACCAGACGGAGAGGGCCAGGCGGAGAGGACCAGGCGGAGAGGGGCAGACGGAGAGGACCAGACGGAAAGGATCCAGGCGGAGAGGACCAGACGGAGAGGACCCGGCGGAGAGGGGCAGACGGAGAGGACCAGACGGAGAGGACCAGGCGGAGGGGACCAGGCGGAGAGGGCCAGATGAAGAGGTCCCGGCGGAGAGGACCAGGCGGAGAGGACCAGGCGGAGAGGATCAGGCGGAGAGGAGCAGACGGAGAGGACCAGACGGAGAGGGCCAGACGGAGAGCGACAGACGGAGAGGACCAGGCGGAGAGGACCAGGCGGAGAGGACCAGACGGAGAGGACCAGACGGAGAGGACCAGACGGAGAGCGACAGATGGAGAGGACCAGGCGGAGAGGACCAGACGGAGAGGGCCAGACGGAGAGCGACAGATGGAGAGGACCAGACGGAGAGGACCAGACGGAGAGGGCCAGACGGAGAGGACCAGACGGAGAGGACCAGACGGAGAGGACCAGGCAAAGAGGACCAGGCCAAGAGGACCAGACGCAGAGCACCAGACGGAGAGGACCAGGCGGAGAGGACCAGACGGAGAGGGACAGACGGAGAGGACCAGACGGAGAGGACCAGACGGAGAGGACCAGGCGGAGAGGGACAGACGGAGAGGGACAGACGGAGAGGGACAGACGGAGAGGACCAGACGGAGAGGACCAGGCGGAGAGGACCAGGCGGAGAGGGCCAGACGGAGAGGGCCAGACGGAGAGGACCAGACGGAGAGGACCAGACGGAGAGGACCAGGCGGAGAGGACCAGACGGAGAGGACCAGAAGGAGAGGACCAGACGGAGAGGACCAGACGGAGAGGGCCAGACGGAGAGCGACAGACGGAGAGGACCAGGCGGAGAGGACCAGGCGGAGAGGACCAGACGGAGAGGACCAGAAGGAGAGGACCAGACGGAGAGGACCAGAAGGAGAGGACCAGACGGAGAGCGACAGATGGAGAGGACCAGGCGGAGAGGACCAGACGGAGAGGGCCAGACGGAGAGCGACAGACGGAGAGGACCAGACGGAGAGGGGCAGACGGAGAGGACCAGACGGAGAGGACCAGACGGAGAGGGCCAGACGGAGAGGACCAGACGGAGAGGACCAGACGGAGAGGACCAGGCGAAGAGGACCAGACGCAGAGCACCAGCCGGAGAGGACCAGGCGGAGAGGACCAGATGGAGAGGGTCGGGACGGAGAGGAGCAGACGGAGAGGACCAGACGGAGAGGACCAGGCGGAGAGGGACAGACGGAGAGGGACAGACGGAGAGGGACAGACGGAGAGGACCAGGCGGAGAGGACCAGAAGGAGAGGACCAGACGGAGAGGACCAGACGGAGAGGGCCAGATGGAGAGGGCCAGACGGAGAGGACCAGACGGAGAGGACCAGGCGGAGAGGACCAGACGGAGAGGACCAGACGGAGAGCGACAGACGGAGAGGGACAGACGGAGAGGACCAGGCGGAGAGGACCAGACGGAGAGGACCAGACGGAGAGGGCCAGACGGAGAGGGCCAGACGGAGAGCGACAGACGGGGAGGACCAGACGGAGAGGACCAGGCGGAGAGGACCAGAAAGAGAGGGCCAGACGGAGAGCACCAGACGGAGAGGACCAGACGGAGAGGACCAGACGGAGAGGACGAGGCGGAGAGGACGAGGCGGAGAGGGCCAGACGGAGAGGACCAGACGGAGAGGACCAGGCGGAGAGGACCAGACGGAGAGGACCAGACGGAGAGGACCAGGCGGAGAGGGCCAGACGGAGAGCACCAGACGGAGAGGACCAGACGGAGAGGACCAGACGGAGAGGTCCAGGCGGAGGGGACCAGGCGGAGAGGACCAGGAGGAGAGGACCAGGCGGAGAGGACCAGGCGGAGCGGACCAGGCGGAGAGGACCAGACGGAGAGGGACAGACGGAGAGGACCAGACGGAGAGGACCAGACGGAGAGGACCAGGCGGAGAGGACCAGGCGGAGAGGACCAGACGGAGAGGACCAGACGGAGAGGACCAGGCGGAGATGACCAGGTGGAGAGGACGAGGCGAAGAGGACCAGACGCAGAGCACCAGACGGAGAGGACCAGGCGTAGAGGACCAGACGGAGAGGACCAGGCGGAGAGGACCAGGCGGAGAGGATCAGGCGGAGAGGACCAGACGGAGAGGGCCAGACGGAGAGGTCCAGGCGGAGAGGACCAGGCGGAGAGGGGCAGACGGAGAGGACCAGACGGAAAGGATCCAGGCGGAGAGGACCAGACGGAGAGGACCCGGCGGAGAGGGGCAGACGGAGAGGACCAGACGGAGAGGACCAGGCGGAGGGGACCAGGCGGAGAGGGCCAGACGAAGAGGTCCCGGCGGAGAGGACCAGGCGGAGAGGACCAGGCGGAGAGGACCAGGCGGAGAGGAGCAGACGGAGAGGACCAGACGGAGAGGGCCAGACGGAGAGCGACAGACGGAGAGGACCAGGCGGAGAGGACCAGGCGGAGAGGACCAGACGGAGAGGACCAGACGGAGAGGACCAGAAGGAGAGGACCAGACGGAGAGGACCAGAAGGAGAGGACCAGACGGAGAGCGACAGATGGAGAGGACCAGGCGGAGAGGACCAGACGGAGAGGGCCAGACGGAGAGCGACAGATGGAGAGGACCAGACGGAGAGGACCAGACGGAGAGGACCAGATGGAGAGGGCCAGACGGAGAGGACCAGACGGAGAGGACCAGACGGAGAGGACCAGACGGAGAGGACCAGACGGAGAGGACCAGGCGGAGAGGACCAGACGGAGAGGGACAGACGGAGAGGACCAGACGGAGAGGACCAGAGGGAGAGGACCAGGCGGAGAGGGACAGACGGAGAGGGACAGACAGAAAGGGACAGACGGAGAGGACCAGACGGAGAGGACCAGGCGGAGAGGACCAGGCGGAGAGGGCCAGACGGAGAGGACCAGACGGAGAGGACCAGACGGAGAGGACCAGACGGAGAGGACCAGGCGGAGAGGACCAGAAGGAGAGGACCAGAAGGAGAGGACCAGACGGAGAGGACCAGACGGAGAGGGCCAGACGGAGACCGACAGACGGAGAGGACCAGGCGGAGAGGACCAGGCGGAGAGGACCAGACGGAGAGGACCAGAAGGAGATGACCAGACGGAGAGGACCAGAAGGAGAGGACCAGACGGAGAGCGACAGATGGAGAGGACCAGGCGGAGAGGACCAGACGGAGAGCGACAGACGGAGAGGACCAGACGGAGAGGGGCAGACGGAGAGGACCAGACGGAGAGGACCAGACGGAGAGGGCCAGACGGAGAGGACCAGACGGAGAGGACCAGACGGAGAGGACCAGACGGAGAGGACCAGGCGAAGAGGACCAGACGCAGAGCACCAGCCAGAGAGGACCAGATGGAGAGGGTCGGGACGGAGAGGACCAGACGGAGTGGACCAGGCGGAGAGGACCAGACGGAGAGGACCAGCCAGAGAGGACCAGGCGGAGAGGACCAGACGGAGAGGACCAGACAGAGAGGACCAGGCGGAGAGGACCAGACGGAGAGAGACAGACGGAGAGGACCAGACGGAGACCACCAGACGGAGAGGACCAGGCGGAGTGGACCAGGCGGAGAGGACCAGGCGGAGAGGACCAGGCGGAGAGGGGCAGTCTAGAGGGACAGACGGAGAGGGACAGACGGAGAGGACCAGGCGGAGAGGACCAGACGGAGAGGGCCAGGCGGAGAGGACCAGGCGGAGAGGGGCAGACGGAGAGGAGCAGACGGAAAGGATCCAGGCGGAGAGGACCAGACGGAGAGGACCCGGCGGAGAGGGGCAGACGGAGAGGACCAGATGGAGAGGACCAGGCGGAGGGGACCAGGCGGAGAGGGCCAGACGAAGAGGTCCCGGCGGAGAGGACCAGGCGGAGAGGACCAGGCGGAGAGGAGCAGACGGAGAGGACCAGACGGAGAGGACCAGAAGGAGAGGACCAGACGGAGAGGAACAGAAGGAGAGGACCAGACGGAGAGCGACAGATGGAGAGGACCAGGCGGAGAGGACCAGACGGAGAGGGCCAGACGGAGAGCGACAGATGGAGAGGACCAGACGGAGAGGGGCAGACGGAGAGGACCAGACGGAGAGGACCAGACGGAGAGGGCCAGACGGAGAGGACCAGACGGAGGACCAGACGGAGAGGACCAGACGGAGAGGACCAGGCGAAGAGGACCAGGCCAAGAGGACCAGACGCAGAGCACCAGACGGAGAGGACCAGGCGGAGAGGACCAGACGGAGAGGGACAGACGGAGAGGAACAGACGGAGAGGACCAGACGGAGAGGGACAGACGGAGAGGGACAGACGGAGAGGACCAGACGGAGAGGACCAGGCGGAGAGGACCAGGCGGAGAGGGCCAGACGGAGAGGGCCAGACGGAGAGGACCAGACGGAGAGGACCAGAAGGAGAGGATCAGACGGAGAGCGACAGATGGAGAGGACCAGGCGGAGAGGACCAGACGGAGAGGGCCAGACGGAGAGCGACAGACGGAGAGGACCAGACGGAGAGGGGCAGACGGAGAGGACCAGACGGAGAGGACCAGACGGAGAGGGCCAGAGGGAGAGGACCAGACGGAGAGGACCAGGCGAAGAGGACCAGACGCAGAGCACCAGCCGGAGAGGACCAGGCGGAGAGGACCAGATGGAGAGGGTCGGGACGGAGAGGACCAGACGGAGAGGACCAGACGGAGAGGACCAGGCGGAGAGGGACAGACGGAGAGGGACAGACGGAGAGGGACAGACGGAGAGGACCAGGCGGAGAGGACCAGAAGGAGAGGACCAGACGGAGAGGACCAGACGGAGAGGGCCAGACGGAGAGGGCCAGACGGAGAGGACCAGACGGAGAGGACCAGACGGAGAGGACCAGGCGGAGAGGACCAGAAGGAGAGGACCAGACGGAGAGCGACAGACGGAGAGGGACAGACGGAGAGGACCAGGCGGAGAGGACCAGACGGAGAGGACCAGACGGAGAGGGCCAGACGGAGAGGGCCAGACGGAGAGCGACAGACGGGGAGGACCAGACGGAGAGGACCAGGCGGAGAGGACCAGAAAGAGAGGGCCAGACGGAGAGCACCAGACGGAGAGGACCAGACGGAGAGGACCAGACGGAGAGGACGAGGCGGAGAGGACGAGGCGGAGAGGGCCAGATGGAGAGGACCAGACGGAGAGGACCAGGCGGAGAGGACCAGACGGAGAGGACCAGACGGAGAGGACCAGGCGGAGAGGGCCAGACGGAGAGCACCAGACGGAGAGGACCAGACGGAGAGGACCAGACGGAGAGGACCAGACGGAGAGGTCCAGGCGGAGGGGACCAGGCGGAGAGGACCAGGAGGAGAGGACCAGGCGGAGAGGACGAGGCGGAGCGGACCAGGCGGAGAGGACCAGACGGAGAGGGACAGACGGAGAGGACCAGACGGAGAGGACCAGGCGGAGAGGACCAGGCGGAGAGGACCAGGCGGAGAGGACCAGACGGAGAGGACCAGACGGAGAGGACCAGGCGGAGATGACCAGGCGGAGAGGACGAGGCGAAGAGGACCAGACGCAGAGCACCAGACGGAGAGGACCAGGCGTAGAGGACAAGACGGAGAGGACCAGGCGGAGAGGACCAGGCGGAGAGGATCAGGCGGAGAGGACCAGACGGAGAGGGCCAGACGGAGAGGACCAGGCGGAGAGGACCAGGCGGAGAGGGGCAGACGGAGAGGACCAGACGGAAAGGATCCAGGCGGAGAGGACCA
This sequence comes from Somniosus microcephalus, assembly GCF_052327205.1. Classification (NCBI taxonomy): domain Eukaryota; kingdom Metazoa; phylum Chordata; class Chondrichthyes; order Squaliformes; family Somniosidae; genus Somniosus; species Somniosus microcephalus. The sequence goes on along the minus strand of NC_141018.1, from coordinate 12,339,585 downwards.
GACGGAGAGGACCCGGCGGAGAGGGGCAGACGGAGAGGACCAGACGGAGAGGACCAGGCGGAGGGGACCAGGCGGAGAGGGCCAGACGAAGAGGTCCCGGCGGAGAGGACCAGGCGGAGAGGACCAGGCGGAGAGGACCAGGCGGAGAGGAGCAGACGGAGAGGACCAGACGGAGAGGGCCAGACGGAGAGCGACAGACGGAGAGGACCAGGCGGAGAGGACCAGGCGGAGAGGACCAGACGGAGAGGACCAGACGGAGAGGACCAGAAGGAGAGGACCAGACGGAGAGGACCAGAAGGAGAGGACCAGACGGAGAGCGACAGATGGAGAGGACCAGGCGGAGAGGACCAGACGGAGAGGGCCAGACGGAGAGCGACAGATGGAGAGGACCAGACGGAGAGGGGCAGACGGAGAGGACCAGACGGAGAGGACCAGACGGAGAGGACCAGACGGAGAGGACCAGACGGAGAGGACCAGACGGAGAGGACCAGGCGGAGAGGACCAGACGGAGAGGGACAGACGGAGAGGACCAGACGGAGAGGACCAGACGGAGAGGACCAGGCGGAGAGGGACAGACGGAGAGGGACAGACAGAAAGGGACAGACGGAGAGGACCAGACGGAGAGGACCAGGCGGAGAGGACCAGGCGGAGAGGGCCAGACGGAGAGGACCAGACGGAGAGGACCAGACGGAGAGGACCAGACGGAGAGGACCAGGCGGAGAGGACCAGGCGGAGAGGACCAGAAGGAGAGGACCAGACGGAGAGGACCAGACGGAGAGGGCCAGACGGAGAGCGACAGACGGAGAGGACCAGGCGGAGAGGACCAGGCAGAGAGGACCAGACGGAGAGGACCAGAAGGAGAGGACCAGACGGAGAGGACCAGAAGGAGAGGACCAGACGGAGAGCGACAGATGGAGAGGACCAGGCGGAGAGGACCAGACGGAGAGCGACAGACGGAGAGGACCAGACGGAGAGGGGCAGACGGAGAGGACCAGACGGAGAGGACCAGACGGAGAGGGCCAGACGGAGAGGTCCAGACGGAGAGGACCAGACGGAGAGGACCAGACGGAGAGGACCAGGCGAAGAGGACCAGACGCAGAGCACCAGCCGGAGAGGACCAGATGGAGAGGGTAGGGACGGAGAGGACCAGACGGAGTGGACCAGGCGGAGAGGACCAGACGGAGAGGACCAGCCAGAGAGGACCAGGCGGAGAGGACCAGACGGAGAGGACCAGACGGAGAGGACCAGGCGGAGAGGACCAGACGGAGAGAGACAGACGGAGAGGACCAGACGGAGACCATCAGACGGAGAGGACCAGGCGGAGTGGACCAGGCGGAGAGGACCAGGCGGAGAGGACCAGGCGGAGAGGGGCAGTCTAGAGGGACAGACGGAGAGGGACAGACGGAGAGGACCAGGCGGAGAGGACCAGGCGGAAAGGATCAGGCGGAGAGGACCAGACGGAGAGGGCCAGGTGGAGAGGACCAGGCGGAGAGGACCAGGCGGAGAGGGGCAGACGGAGAGGACCAGACGGAAAGGATCCAGGCGGAGAGGACCAGACGGAGAGGACCCGGCGGAGAGGGGCAGACGGAGAGGACCAGACGGAGAGGACCAGGCGGAGGGGACCAGGCGGAGAGGGCCAGACGAAGAGGTCCCGGCGGAGAGGATCAGGCGGAGAGGACCAGGCGGAGAGGACCAGGCGGAGAGGAGCAGACGGAGAGGACCAGACGGAGAGGGCCAGACGGAGAGCGACAGACGGAGAGGACCAGGCGGAGAGGACCAGGCGGAGAGGACCAGACGGAGAGGACCAGACGGAGAGGACCAGAAGGAGAGGACCAGACGGAGAGGACCAGAAGGAGAGGACCAGATGGAGAGCGACAGATGGAGAGGACCAGGCGGAGAGGACCAGACGGAGAGGGCCAGACGGAGAGCGACAGATGGAGAGGACCAGACGGAGAGGGGCAGACGGAGAGGACCAGACGGAGAGGACCAGAGGGTGAGGGCCAGACGGAGAGGACCAGACGGAGAGGACCAGACGGGGAGGACCAGACGGAGAGGACCAGGCGAAGAGGACCAGGCCAAGAGGACCAGACGCAGAGCACCAGACGGAGAGGACCAGACGGAGAGGGACAGACGGAGAGGACCAGACGGAGAGGACCAGACGGAGAGGACCAGGCGGAGAGGGACAGACGGAGAGGGACAGACGGAGAGGGACAGACGGAGAGGACCAGACGGAGAGGACCAGGCGGAGAGGGCCAGACGGAGAGGGCCAGACGGAGAGGACCAGACGGAGAGGACCAGACGGAGAGGACCAGACGGAGAGGACCAGACGGAGAGGACCAGGCGGAGAGGACCAGACGGAGAGGACCAGAAGGAGAGGACCAGACGGAGAGGACCAGACGGAGAGGGCCAGACGGAGAGCGACAGACGGAGAGGACCAGGCGGAGGGGAACAGGCGGAGAGGACCAGACGGAGAGGACCAGACGGAGAGGACCAGAAGGAGAGGACCAGACGGAGAGGACCAGAAGGAGAGGACCAGAAGGAGAGGACCAGACGGAGAGCGACAGATGGAGAGGACCAGGCGGAGAGGACCAGACGGAGAGGGCCAGACGGAGAGCGACAGACGGAGAGGACCAGACAGAGAGGACCAGACGGAGAGGGGCAGACGGAGAGGACCAGACGGAGAGGACCAGATGGAGAGGGCCAGACGGAGAGGACCAGACGGAGAGGACCAGACGGAGAGGACCAGACGGAGAGGACCAGGCGAAGAGGACCAGACGCAGAGCACCAGCCGGGGAGGACCAGGCGGAGAGGACCAGATGGAGAGGGTCGGGACGGAGAGGACCAGACGGAGAGGACCAGACGGAGAGGACCAGGCGGAGAGGGACAGACGGAGAGGGACAGACGGAGAGGGACAGACGGAGAGGACCAGGCGGAGAGGACCAGAAGGAGAGGACCAGACGGAGAGGGCCAGACGGAGAGGGCCAGACGGAGAGGACCAGACGGAGAGGACCAGGCAGAGAGGACCAGGCGGAGAGGACCAGACAGAGAGGACCAGACGGAGAGCGACAGACGGAGAGGGACAGACGGAGAGGACCAGGCGGAGAGGACCAGACGGAGAGGACCAGACGGAGAGGGCCAGACGGAGAGGGCCAGACGGAGAGCGACAGACGGAGAGGACCAGACGGAGAGGACCAGGCGGAGAGGACCAGAAAGAGAGGGCCAGACGGAGAGCACCAGACGGAGAGGACCAGATGGAGAGGACCAGACGGAGAGGACGAGGCGGAGAGGACGAGGCGGAGAGGGCCAGACGGAGAGGACCAGACGGAGAGGACCAGGCGGAGAGGACCAGGCGGAGGGGACCAGACGGAGAGGACCAGACGGAGAGGACCAGGCGGAGAGGGCCAGACGGAGAGCACCAGACGGAGAGGACCAGACGGAGAGGACCAGACGGAGAGGTCCAGGCGGAGGGGACCAGGCGGAGAGGACCAGGAGGAGAGGACCAGGCGGAGAGGACCAGGCGGAGCGGACCAGGCGGAGAGGACCAGACGGAGAGGGACAGACGGAGAGGACCAGACGGAGAGGACCAGGCGGAGAGCACCAGGCGGAGAGGACCAGACGGAGAGGACCAGACGGAGAGGACCAGGCGGAGATGACCAGGCGGAGAGGACGAGGCGAAGAGGACCAGACGCAGAGCACCAGACGGAGAGGACCAGGCGTAGAGGACCAGACGGAGAGGACCAGGCGGAGAGGACCAGGCGGAGAGGATCAGGCGGAGAGGACCAGACGGAGAGGGCCAGACGGAGAGGACCAGGCGGAGAGGGGCAGACGGAGAGGACCAGACGGAAAGGATCCAGGCGGAGAGGACCAGACGGAGAGGACCCGGCGGAGAGGGGCAGACGGAGAGGACCAGACGGAGAGGACCAGGCGGAGAGGACCAGGCGGAGAGGAGCAGACGGAGAGGACCAGACGGAGAGGGCCAGACGGAGAGCGACAGACGGAGAGGACCAGGCGGAGAGGACCAGGCGGAGAGGACCAGACGGAGAGGACCAGACGGAGAGGACCAGAAGGAGAGGACCAGACGGAGAGGACCAGAAGGAGAGGACCAGACGGAGAGCGACAGATGGAGAGGACCAGGCGGAGAGGACCAGACGGAGAGGGCCAGACGGAGAGCGACAGATGGAGAGGACCAGACGGAGAGGGGCAGACGGAGAGGACCAGACGGAGAGGACCAGAGGGAGAGGGCCAGACGGAGAGGACCAGACGGAGAGGACCAGACGGAGAGGACCAGACGGAGAGGACCAGACGGAGAGGACCAGGCGGAGAGGACCAGACGGAGAGGGACAGACGGAGAGGACCAGACGGAGAGGACCAGACGGAGAGGACCAGGCGGAGAGGGACAGACGGAGAGGGACAGACGGAAAGGGACAGACGGAGAGGACCAGACGGAGAGGACCAGGCGGAGAGGGCCAGGCGGAGAGGGCCAGACGGAGAGGGCCAGACGGAGAGGACAAGACGGAGAGGACCAGACGGAGAGGACCAGACGGAGAGGACCAGGCGGAGAGGACCAGGCGGAGAGGACCAGGCGGAGAGGACCAGAAGGAGAGGACCAGACGGAGAGGACCAGACGGAGAGGGCCAGACGGAGAGCGACAGACGGAGAGGACCAGGCGGAGAGGACCAGGCGGAGAGGACCAGACGGAGAGGACCAGAAGGAGAGGACCAGACGGAGAGGATCAGAAGGAGAGGACCAGACGGAGAGCGACAGATGGAGAGGACCAGGCGGAGAGGACCAGACAGAGAGGGCCAGACGGAGAGGGCCAGACGGAGAGCGACAGACGGAGAGGACCAGACGGAGAGGGGCAGACGGAGAGGACAAGACGGAGAGGACCAGACGGAGAGGGCCAGACGGAGAGGACCAGACGGAGAGGACCAGACGGAGAGGACCAGACGGAGCGGACCAGACGGAGAGGACCAGGCGAAGAGGACCAGACGCAGAGCACCAGCCGGAGAGGACCAGGCGGAGAGGACCAGATGGAGAGGGTCGGGACGGAGAGGACCAGACGGAGAGGACCAGACGGAGAGGACCAGGCGGAGAGGACCAGGCGGAGAGGGACAGACGGAGAGGGACAGACGGAGAGGGACAGACGGAGAGGACCAGGCGGAGAGGACCAGAAGGAGAGGACCAGACGGAGAGGACCAGACGGAGAGGGCCAGACGGAAAGGGCCAGACGGAGAGGACCAGACGGAGAGGACCAGACGGAGAGGACCAGACGGAGAGGACCAGGCGGAGAGGACCAGGCGGAGAGGACCAGACGGAGAGGACCAGACGGAGAGGACCAGACGGAGAGCGACAGACGGAGAGGACCAGGCGGAGAGGACCAGACGGAGAGGACCAGAAAGAGAGGGCCAGACGGAGAGCACCAGACGGAGAGGACCAGACGGAGAGGACCAGACGGAGAGGACGAGGCGGAGAGGACGAGGCGGAGAGGGCCAGACGGAGAGGACCAGACGGAGAGGACCAGGCGGAGAGGACCAGACGGAGAGGACCAGACGGAGAGGACCAGACGGAGAGGACCAGGTGGAGAGGGCCAGACGGAGAGCACCAGACGGAGAGGACCAGACGGAGACGACCAGACGGAGAGGTCCAGGCGGAGGGGACCAGGCGGAGAGGACCAGGAGGAGAGGACCAGGCGGAGAGGACCAGGCGGAGCGGACCAGGCGGAGAGGACCAGACGGAGAGGGACAGATGGAGAGGACCAGACGGAGAGGACCAGGCGGAGAGGACCAGACGGAGAGGACCAGACGGAGAGGACCAGGCGGAGATGACCAGGCGGAGAGGACGAGGCGAAGAGGACCAGACGCAGAGCACCAGACGGAGAGGACCAGGCGTAGAGGACCAGAAGGAGAGGACCAGACGGAGAGGACCAGACGGAGAGGGACAGACGGAGAGGACCAGACGGAGAGGACCAGGCGGAGAGGACCAGGCGGAGAGGACCAGACGGAGAGGGCCAGACGGAGAACGACAGACGGAGAGGACCAGGTGGAGAGGACTACAAGGAGAGGACCAGACGGAGAGGGCCAGACGGAGAGCGACAGATGGAGAGGACCAGACGGAGAGGACCAGACGGAGAGCACAAGGCGGAGAGGACCAGGCGGAGAGGACCAGACGGAGAGGACCAGGCGGAGAGGACCAGGCGGAGAGGACCAGACGGAGAGGACCAGACGGAGAGGGCCAGACGGAAAGCGACAGACGGAGAGGACCAGGCGGAGAGGACCAGGCGGAGAGGACCAGACGGAGAGGACCAGAAGGAGAGGACCAGACGGAGAGCGACAGATGGAGAGGACCAGGTGGAGAGGACCAGACGGAGAGGACCAGACGGAGAGGACCAGATGGAGAGCGACAGACGGAGAGGGGCAGACGGTGAGGACCAGACGGAGAGGACCAGGCGGAGAGGACCAGGCGGAGAGGACCAGACGGAGAGGACCAGGTGGAGAGGACTACAAGGAGAGGACCAGACGGAGAGGGCCAGACGGAGAGCGACAGATGGAGAGGACCAGACGGAGAGGACCAGACGGAGAGCACAAGGCGGAGAGGACCAGACGGAGAGGACCAGACGGAGAGGACCAGGCGGAGAGGACCAGGCGGAGAGGACCAGACGGAGAGGACCAGACGGAGAGGGCCAGACGGAAAGCGACAGACGGAGAGGACCAGGCGGAGAGGACCAGGCGGAGAGGACCAGACGGAGAGGACCAGAAGGAGAGGACCAGACGGAGAGCGACAGATGGAGAGGACCAGGTGGAGAGGACCAGACGGAGAGGACCAGATGGAGAGCGACAGACGGAGAGGGGCAGACGGTGAGGACCAGACGGAGAGGACCAGACGGAGAGGGCCAGACGGAGAGGACCAGACGGAGAGGACCAGAAGGAGAGGACCAGACGGAGAGGACCAGACGGAGAGGGCCAGACGGAGAGCAACAGACGGAGAGGACCAGGCGGAGAGCACCAGACGGAGAGGGCCAGACGGAGAGGGCCAGACGGAGAGCGCCAGACGGAGAGCGCCAGACGGAGAGGACCAGACGGAGAGGACCAGACGGAGAGCACCAGGCGGAGAGGACCAGGCGGAGAGGACCAGACAGAGAGGACCAGACGGAGAGGACCAGGCGGAGAGGACCAGACGGAGAGGACCAGACGGAGAGGGCCAGACGGAGAGCGACAGACGGAGAGGACCAGGCGGAGAGGACCAGGCGGAGAGGACCAGACGGAGAGGACCAGACGGAGAGGACCAGAAGGAGAGGACCAGACGGAGAGCGACAGAAGGAGAGGACCAGGCGGAGAGGGCCAGACGGAGAGGACCAGACGGAGAGGACCAGACAGAGAGGACCAGGCGGAGAGGGACAGACGGAGAGGGACAGACGGAAAGGGACAGACGGAGAGGACCAGACGGAGAGCAACAGACGGAGAGGACCAGGCGGAGAGGACCAGACGGAGAGGACCAGACGGAGAGGGCCAGACGGAGAGGGCCAGACGGAGAGCGACAGACGGTGAGCGACAGACGGAGAGGACCAGGCGGAGAGGACCAGACGGAGAGGACCAGAAGGAGAGGGCCAGACGGAGAGGACCAGACGGAGAGGGCCAGACGGAGAGCAACAGACGGAGAGGACCAGGCGGAGAGGACCAGACGGAGAGGACAAGACGGAGAGGGCCAGACGGAGAGGGCCAGACGGAGAGCGACAGACGGAGAGCGACAGACGGATAGGACCAGGCGGAGAGGACCAGAAGGAGAGGGCCAGACGGAGAGCACCAGACGGAGAGGACCAGGCGGAGAGGGCCAGGCGGAGAGGGCCAGGCGGAGAGGGCCAGACGGAGAGGGCCAGACGGAGAGCACCAGACGGAGAGGACCAGGCGGAGAGGGCCAGGCGGAGAGGACCAGGCGGAGAGGGCCAGGCGGAGAGGGCCAGACGGAGAGCACCAGGCGGAGAGGACCAGACGGAGAGGACCAGACGGAGAGGACCAGACGGAGAGGACCAGGCGGAGAGGGCCAGACGGAGAGCGCCAGACGGAGAGGGCCAGGCGGAGAGGACCAGACGGAGAGGACCAGACGGAGAGGACCAGGCGGAGAGGACCAGACGGAGAGGACCAGGCGGAGAGGACCAGGCGGAGAGGACCAGACGGAGAGAGACAGACGGAGAGGACCAGACGGAGAGCACCAGACGGAGAGGACCAGGCGGAGTGGACCAGGCGGAGTGGACCAGGCGGAGAGGACCAGGCGGAGAGGACCAGGTGGAGAGGATCAGGCGGAGAGGACCAGACGGAGAGGACCAGGCGGAGAGGACCAGGCGGAGAGGGGCAGACGGAGAGGACCAGACGGAAAGGATCCAGGCGGAGAGGGCCAGACGGAGAGGACCCGGCGGAGAGGGGCAGACGGAGAGGACCAGGCGGAGAGGGCCAGGCGGAGAGGGCCAGACGAAGAGGTCCCGGCGTAGAGGACCAGGCGGAGAGGACCAGGCGGAGAGGAGCAGACGGAGAGTACCAGACGGAGAGGACCAGACGGAGAGGACCAGGCGAAGAGGACCAGACGGAGAGGACCAGCCAGAGAGGAGCAGATGGAGAGGACGAGGCGGAGTGGACCAGACGGAGAGGGCCAGACGAAGAGGTCCCGGCAGAGAGGACCAGGCGGAGAGGACCAGGCGGAGAGGGACAGACGGAGAGGGGCAGACGGAGAGGGGCAGGCAGAGAGGACCAGACGGAGAGGACCAGACGGAGAGGGGCAGATGGAGAGGGACAGACGGAGAAGACCAGACGGAGAGGGGCAGGCGGAGAGGACCAGACGGAGAGGGGCAGGCGGAGAGGACCAGACGGAGAGGACCAGGCGAAAAGGACCTGGCGGAGAGGGCCAGACGGAGAGGACCAGGCGGAGAGGGGAAGGTGTAGAGGACCAGACGGAGAGGACCAGGCGGAGAGGGCCAGACGGAGAGCACCAGACGGAGAGGACCAGGCGGAGAGGACCAGGCGGAGAGGACCAGGCGGAGAGGGCCAGACGGAGAGCACCAGGCGGAGAGGACCAGACGGAGAGGGGCAGACGGAGAGGACCAGACGGAGAGGACCAGACGGAGAGGGCCAGACGGAGAGGACCAGACGGAGAGGACCAGACGGAGAGGACCAGACGGAGAGGACCAGACCGAGAGGACCAGACGGAGAGGACCAGACGGAGAGGACCAGACGGAGAGGACCAGACGGAGAGGACCAGGCGAAGAGGACCAGACGCAGAGCACCAGACGGAGAGGACCAGGCGGAGAGGACCAGATGGAGAGGGTCGGGACGGAGAGGACCAGACGGAGAGGACCAGACGGAGAGGACCAGGCGGAGAGGGACAGACGGAGAGGGACAGACGGAGAGGGACAGACGGAGAGGACCAGGCGGAGAGGACCAGAAGGAGAGGACCAGACGGAGAGGACCAGACGGAGAGGGCCAGACGGAGAGGGCCAGACGGAGAGGACCAGACGGAGAGGACCAGACGGAGAGGACCAGACGGAGAGGACCAGACGGAGAGGGCCAGACGGAGAGCGACAGACGGAGAGGACCAGGCGGAGAGGACCAGACGGAGAGGACCAGACGGAGAGGACCAGACGGAGAGGGCCAGACGGAGAGGACCAGACGGAGAGGGACAGACGGAGAGGGACAGACGGAGAGGACCAGACGGAGAGGACCAGGCGGAGAGGACCAGGCGGAGAGGACCAGAAAGAGAGGGCCAGACGGAGAGCACCAGACGGAGAGGACCAGACGGAGAGGACCAGACGGAGAGGACGAGGCGGAGAGGACGAGGCGGAGAGGGCCAGACGGAGAGGACCAGGCGGAGAGGACCAGGCGGAGAGGACCAGGCGGAGAGGACCAGACGGAGAGGACCAGACGGAGAGGACCAGACGGAGAGGACCAGGCGGAGAGGGCCAGACGGAGAGCACCAGACGGAGAGGACCAGACGAAGAGGACCAGACGGAGGGAACCAGGCGGAGAGGACCAGGAGGAGAGGACCAGGCGGAGAGGACCAGGCGGAGCGGACCAGGCGGAGAGGACCAGACGGAGAGGGACAGACGGAGAGGACCAGACGGAGAGGACCAGGCGGAGAGGACCAGGCGGAGAGGACCAGACGGAGAGGACCAGACGGAGAGGACCAGGCGGAGATGACCAGGCGGAGAGGACGAGGCGAAGAGGACCAGACGCAGAGCACCAGACGGAGAGGACCAGGCGTAGAGGACCAGACGGAGAGGACCAGAAGGAGAGGACCAGATGGAGAGGACCAGACGGAGAGGGACAGACGGAGAGGACCAGACGGAGAGGACCAGGCGGAGAGGACCAGGCGGAGAGGACCAGACGGAGAGGACCAGACGGAGAGGGCCAGACGGAGAACGACAGACGGAGAGGACCAGGTGGAGAGGACTACAAGGAGAGGACCAGACGGAGAGGGCCAGACGGAGAGGGCCAGACGGAGAGCGACAGACGGAGAGGACCAGACGGAGAGGACCAGGCGGAGAGCACAAGGCGGAGAGGACCAGGCGGAGAGGACCAGACGGAGAGGACCAGACGGAGAGGACCAGGCGGAGAGGACCAGACAGAGAGGACCAGACGGAGAGGGCCAGACGGAGAGCGACAGACGGAGAGGACCAGGCGGAGAGGACCAGACGGAGAGGGCCAGACGGAGAGCGCCAGACGGAGAGGGCCAGACGGCGAGCGACAGACGGAGAGGACCAGACGGGGTGGACCAGGTGGAGAGGACCAGAAGGAGAGGGCCAGACGGAGAGCACCAGACGGAGAGGACCAGACGGAGAGGACCAGACGGAGAGGACGAGGCGGAGAGGACGAGGCGGAGAGGGCCAGACGGAGAGGACCAGGCGGAGAGGACCAGGCGGAGAGGACCAGACGGAGAGGACCAGACGGAGAGGGCCAGGCGGAGAGGGCCAGACGGAGAGGACCAGACGGAGAGGACCAGGCGGAGAGGACCAGGCGGAGAGGACCAGGCGGAGAGGACCAGGAGGAGAGGACCAGGCGGAGAGGACCAGGCGGAGAGGACCAGGCGGAGAGGACCAGGCGGAGAGGACCAGACGGAGAGGACCAGACGGAGAGGACCAGGCGGAGAGGACCAGGCGGAGAGGACCAGACGGAGAGGACCAGCCGGAGAGGACCAGGCGGAGAGGACCAGACGGAGAGGACCAGACGGAGAGGACCAGGCGGAGAGGACCAGACGGAGAGAGACAGACGGAGAGGACCAGACGGAGAGCACCAGACGGAGAGGACCAGGCGGAGTGGACCAGGCGGAGAGGACCAGGCGGAGAGGACCAGGCGGAGAGGGGCAGTCTAGAGGGACAGACGGAGAGGGACAGACGGAGAGGACCAGGCGGAGAGGACCAGGCGGAAAGGATCAGGCGGAGAGGACCAGACGGAGAGGGCCAGGTGGAGAGGTCCAGGCGGAGAGGACCAGGCGGAGAGGGGCAGACGGAGAGGACCAGACGGAAAGGATCCAGGCGGAGAGGACCAGACGGAGAGGACCCGGCGGAGAGGGGCAGACGGAGAGGACCAGACGGAGAGGACCAGGCGGAGGGGACCAGGCGGAGAGGGCCAGACGAAGAGGTCCCGGCGGAGAGGATCAGGCGGAGAGGACCAGGCGGAGAGGACCAGGCGGAGAGGAGCAGACGGAGAGGACCAGACGGAGAGGGACAGACGGAGAGCGACAGACGGAGAGGACCAGGCGGAGAGGACCAGGCGGAGAGGACCAGACGGAGAGGACCAGACGGAGAGGACCAGAAGGAGAGGACCAGACGGAGAGGACCAGAAGGAGAGGACCAGATGGAGAGCGACAGATGGAGAGGACCAGGCGGAGAGGACCAGACGGAGAGGGCCAGACGGAGAGCGACAGATGGAGAGGACCAGACGGAGAGGGGCAGACGGAGAGGACCAGACGGAGAGGACCAGAGGGAGAGGGCCAGACGGAGAGGACCAGACGGAGAGGACCAGACGGGGAGGACCAGACGGAGAGGACCAGGCGAAGAGGACCAGGCCAAGAGGACCAGACGCAGAGCACCAGACGGAGAGGACCAGGCGGAGAGGACCAGACGGAGAGGGACAGACGGAGAGGACCAGACGGAGAGGACCAGACGGAGAGGACCAGGCGGAGAGGGACAGACGGAGAGGGACAGACGGAGAGGGACAGACGGAGAGGACCAGACGGAGAGGACCAGGCGGAGAGGGCCAGACGGAGAGGACCAGACGGAGAGGACCAGACGGAGAGGACCAGACGGAGAGGACCAGACGGAGAGGACCAGGCGGAGAGGACCAGACGGAGAGGACCAGAAGGAGAGGACCAGACGGAGAGGACCAGACGGAGAGGGCCAGACGGAGAGCGACAGACGGAGAGGACCAGGCGGAGAGGAACAGGCGGAGAGGACCAGACGGAGAGGACCAGAAGGAGAGGACCAGACGGAGAGGACCAGAAGGAGAGGACCAGAAGGAGAGGACCAGACGGAGAGCGACAGATGGAGAGGACCAGGCGGAGAGGACCAGACGGAGAGGGCCAGACGGAGAGCGACAGACGGAGAGGACCAGACGGAGAGGACCAGACGGAGAGGGGCAGACGGAGAGGACCAGACGGAGAGGACCAGATGGAGAGGGCCAGACGGAGAGGGCCAGACGGAGAGGACCAGACGGAGAGGACCAGACGGAGAGGACCAGGCGAAGAGGACCAGACGCAGAGCACCAGCCGGAGAGGACCAGGCGGAGAGGACCAGATGGAGAGGGTCGGGACGGAGAGGACCAGACGGAGAGGACCAGACGGAGAGGACCAGGCGGAGAGGGACAGACGGAGAGGGACAGACGGAGAGGGACAGACGGAGAGGACCAGGCGGAGAGGACCAGAAGGAGAGGACCAGACGGAGAGGGCCAGACGGAGAGGGCCAGACGGAGAGGACCAGACGGAGAGGACCAGGCAGAGAGGACCAGGCGGAGAGGACCAGACGGAGAGGACCAGACGGAGAGCGACAGACGGAGAGGGACAGACGGAGAGGACCAGGCGGAGAGGACCAGACGGAGAGGACCAGACGGAGAGGGCCAGACGGAGAGGGCCAGACGGAGAGCGACAGACGGAGAGGACCAGACGGAGAGGACCAGGCGGAGAGGACCAGAAAGAGAGGGCCAGACGGAGAGCACCAGACGGAGAGGACCAGATGGAGAGGACCAGACGGAGAGGACGAGGCGGAGAGGATGAGGCGGAGAGGGCCAGACGGAGAGGACCAGACGGAGAGGACCAGGCGGAGAGGACCAGGCGGAGGGGACCAGACGGAGAGGACCAGACGGAGAGGACCAGGCGGAGAGGGCCAGACGGAGAGCACCAGACGGAGAGGACCAGACGGAGAGGACCAGACGGACAGGTCCAGGCGGAGGGGACCAGGCGGAGAGGACCAGGAGGAGAGGACCAGGCGGAGAGGACCAGGCGGAGCGGACCAGGCGGAGAGGACCAGACGGAGAGGGACAGACGGAGAGGACCAGACGGAGAGGACCAGGCGGAGAGGACCAGGCGGAGAGGACCAGACGGAGAGGACCAGACGGAGAGGACCAGGCGGAGATGACCAGGCGGAGAGGACGAGGCGAAGAGGACCAGACGCAGAGCACCAGACGGAGAGGACCAGGCGTAGAGGACCAGACGGAGAGGACCAGGCGGAGAGGACCAGGCGGAGAGGATCAGGCGGAGAGGACCAGACGGAGAGGGCCAGACGGAGAGGACCAGGCGGAGAGGGGCAGACGGAGAGGACCAGACGGAAAGGATCCAGGCGGAGAGGACCAGACGGAGAGGACCCGGCGGAGAGGGGCAGACGGAGAGGACCAGACGGAGAGGACCAGGCGGAGAGGACCAGGCGGAGAGGAGCAGACGGAGAGGACCAGACGGAGAGGGCCAGACGGAGAGCGACAGACGGAGAGGACCAGGCGGAGAGGACCAGGCGGAGAGGACCAGACGGAGAGGACCAGACGGAGAGGACCAGAAGGAGAGGACCAGACGGAGAGGACCAGAAGGAGAGGACCAGACGGAGAGCGACAGATGGAGAGGACCAGGCGGAGAGGACCAGACGGAGAGGGCCAGACGGAGAGCGACAGATGGAGAGGACCAGACGGAGAGGGGCAGACGGAGAGGACCAGACAGAGAGGACCAGACGGAGAGGGCCAGACGGAGAGGACCAGACGGAGAGGACCAGACGGAGAGGACCAGACGGAGAGGACCAGACGGAGAGGACCAGGCGGAGAGGACCAGACGGAGAGGGACAGACGGAGAGGACCAGACGGAGAGGACCAGACGGAGAGGACCAGGCGGAGAGGGACAGACGGAGAGGGACAGACGGAAAGGGACAGACGGAGAGGACCAGACGGAGAGGACCAGGCGGAGAGGGCCAGGCGGAGAGGGCCAGACGGAGAGGGCCAGACGGAGAGGACAAGACGGAGAGGACCAGACGGAGAGGACCAGACGGAGAGGACCAGGCGGAGAGGACCAGGCGGAGAGGACCAGACGGAGAGGGGCAGACGGAGAGGACAAGACGGAGAGGACCAGACGGAGAGGGCCAGACGGAGAGGACCAGACGGAGAGGACCAGACGGAGAGGACCAGACGGAGCGGACCAGACGGAGAGGACCAGGCGAAGAGGACCAGACGCAGAGCACCAGCCGGAGAGGACCAGGCGGAGAGGACCAGATGGAGAGGGTCGGGACGGAGAGGACCAGACGGAGAGGACCAGACGGAGAGGACCAGGCGGAGAGGGACAGACGGAGAGGGACAGACGGAGAGGGACAGACGGAGAGGACCAGGCGGAGAGGACCAGAAGGAGAGGACCAGACGGAGAGGACCAGACGGAGAGGGCCAGACGGAGAGGGCCAGACGGAGAGGACCAGACGGAGAGGACCAGACGGAGAGGACCAGACGGAGAGGACCAGGCGGAGAGGACCAGACGGAGAGGACCAGACGGAGAGGACCAGACGGAGAGCGACAGACGGAGAGGACCAGGCGGAGAGGACCAGACGGAGAGGACCAGACGGAGAGGGCCAGACGGAGAGGGCCAGACGGAGAGCGACAGACGGAGAGGACGAGACGGAGAGGACCAGGCGGAGAGGACCAGAAAGAGAGGGCCAGACGGAGAGCACCAGACGGAGAGGACCAGACGGAGAGGACCAGACGGAGAGGACGAGGCGGAGAGGACGAGGCGGAGAGGGCCAGACGGAGAGGACCAGACGGAGAGGACCAGGCGGAGAGGACCAGACGGAGAGGACCAGACGGAGAGGACCAGACGGAGAGGACCAGGTGGAGAGGGCCAGACGGAGAGCACCAGACGGAGAGGACCAGACGGAGAGGACCAGACGGAGAGGTCCAGGCGGAGGGGACCAGGCGGAGAGGACCAGGAGGAGAGGACCAGGCGGAGAGGACCAGGCGGAGCGGACCAGGCGGAGAGGACCAGACGGAGAGGGACAGACGGAGAGGACCAGACGGAGAGGACCAGGCGGAGAGGACCAGACGGAGAGGACCAGACGGAGAGGACCAGGCGGAGATGACCAGGCGGAGAGGACGAGGCGAAGAGGACCAGACGCAGAGCACCAGACGGAGAGGACCAGGCGTAGAGGACCAGAAGGAGAGGACCAGACGGAGAGGACCAGACGGAGAGGGACAGACGGAGAGGACCAGACGGAGAGGACCAGGCGGAGAGGACCAGGCGGAGAGGACCAGACGGAGAGGGCCAGACGGAGAACGACAGACGGAGAGGACCAGGTGGAGAGGACTACAAGGAGAGGACCAGACGGAGAGGGCCAGACGGAGAGCGACAGATGGAGAGGACCAGACGGAGAGGACCAGACGGAGAGCACAAGGCGGAGAGGACCAGGCGGAGAGGAACAGACGGAGAGGACCAGGCGGAGAGGACCAGGCGGAGAGGACCAGACGGAGAGGACCAGACGGAGAGGGCCAGACGGAAAGCGACAGACGGAGAGGACCAGGCGGAGAGGACCAGGCGGAGAGGACCAGACGGAGAGGACCAGAAGGAGAGGACCAGACGGAGAGCGACAGATGGAGAGGACCAGGTGGAGAGGACCAGACGGAGAGGACCAGATGGAGAGCGACAGACGGAGAGGGGCAGACGGTGAGGACCAGACGGAGAGGACCAGACGGAGAGGACCAGACGGAGAGGGCCAGACGGAGAGGACCAGACGGAGAGGACCAGAAGGAGAGGACCAGACGGAGAGGACCAGACGGAGAGGGCCAGACGGAGAGCAACAGACGGAGAGGACCAGGCGGAGAGCACCAGACGGAGAGGGCCAGACGGAGAGGGCCAGACGGAGAGCGCCAGACGGAGAGCGCCAGACGGAGAGGACCAGACGGAGAGGACCAGACGGAGAGCACCAGGCGGAGAGGACCAGGCGGAGAGGACCAGACAGAGAGGACCAGACGGAGAGGACCAGGCGGAGAGGACCAGACGGAGAGGACCAGACGGAGAGGGCCAGACGGAGAGCGACAGGCGGAGAGGACCAGGCGGAGAGGACCAGACGGAGAGGACCAGACGGAGAGGACCAGAAGAAGAGGACCAGACGGAGAGCGACAGAAGGAGAGGACCAGGCGGAGAGGGCCAGACGGAGAGGACCAGACGGAGAGGACCAGACAGAGAGGACCAGGCGGAGAGGGACAGACGGAGAGGGACAGACGGAAAGGGACAGACGGAGAGGACCAGACGGAGAGGACCAGGCGGAGAGGACCAGACGGAGAGGGCCAGACGGAGAGGACCAGACGGAGAGGACCAGGCGGAGAGGACCAGGCGGAGAGGACCAGGCGGAGAGGACCAGGCGGAGAGGACCAGACGGAGAGGGCCAGACGGAGAGCGACAGACGGAGAGGACCAGGCGGAGAGGACCAGACGGAGAGGACCAGAAGGAGAGGGCCAGACGGAGAGGACCAGACGGAGAGGGCCAGACGGAGAGCAACAGACGGAGAGGACCAGGCGGAGAGGACCAGACGGAGAGGACAAGACGGAGAGGGCCAGACGGAGAGGGCCAGACGGAGAGCGACAGACGGAGAGCGACAGACGGATAGGACCAGGCGGAGAGGACCAGAAGGAGAGGGCCAGACGGAGAGGACCAGGCGGAGAGGACCAGACGGAGAGAGACAGACGGAGAGGACCAGACGGAGAGCGACAGACGGTGAGCGACAGACGGAGAGGACCAGGCGGAGAGGACCAGACGGAGAGGACCAGAAGGAGAGGGCCAGACGGAGAGGACCAGACGGAGAGGGCCAGACGGAGAGCAACAGACGGAGAGGACCAGGCGGAGAGGACCAGACGGAGAGGACAAGACGGAGAGGGCCAGACGGAGAGGGCCAGACGGAGAGCGACAGACGGAGAGCGACAGACGGATAGGACCAGGCGGAGAGGACCAGAAGGAGAGGGCCAGACGGAGAGCACCAGACGGAGAGGACCAGGCGGAGAGGGCCAGGCGGAGAGGGCCAGGCGGAGAGGGCCAGACGGAGAGGGCCAGACGGAGAGCACCAGACGGAGAGGACCAGGCGGAGAGGGCCAGGCGGAGAGGACCAGGCAGAGAGGGCCAGGCGGAGAGGGCCAGACGGAGAGCACCAGGCGGAGAGGACCAGACGGAGAGGACCAGACGGAGAGGACCAGACGGAGAGGACCAGGCGGAGAGGGCCAGACGGAGAGCGCCAGACGGAGAGGGCCAGGCGGAGAGGACCAGACGGAGAGGACCAGACGGAGAGGACCAGGCGGAGAGGACCAGACGGAGAGGACCAGGCGGAGAGGACCAGGCGGAGAGGACCAGACGGAGAGAGACAGACGGAGAGGACCAGACGGAGAGCACCAGACGGAGAGGACCAGGCGGAGTGGACCAGACGGAGAGGACCAGACGGAGAGGACCAGGCGGAGAGGGCCAGACGGAGAGCGCCAGACGGAGAGGGCCAGGCGGAGAGGACCAGACGGAGAGGACCAGACGGAGAGGACCAGGCGGAGAGGACCAGACGGAGAGGACCAGGCGGAGAGGACCAGGCGGAGAGGACCAGACGGAGAGAGACAGACGGAGAGGACCAGACGGAGAGCACCAGACGGAGAGGACCAGGCGGAGTGGACCAGGCGGAGTGGACCAGGCGGAGAGGACCAGGCGGAGAGGACCAGGTGGAGAGGACCAGACGGAGAGGGCCAGACGGAGAGGACCAGGCGGAGAGGACCAGGCGGAGAGGGGCAGACGGAGAGGACCAGACGGAAAGGATCCAGGCGGAGAGGGCCAGACGGAGAGGACACGGCGGAGAGGGGCAGACGGAGAATACCAGGCGGAGAGGGCCAGGCGGAGAGGGCCAGACGAAGAGGTCCCGGCGTAGAGGACCAGGCGGAGAGGACCAGGCGGAGAGGAGCAGACGGAGAGTACCAGACGGAGAGGACCAGACGGAGAGGACCAGGCGAAGAGGACCAGACGGAGAGGACCAGCCAGAGAGGAGCAGATGGAGAGGACGAGGCGGAGTGGACCAGACGGAGAGGGCCAGACGAAGAGGTCCCGGCAGAGAGGACCAGGCGGAGAGGACCAGGCGGAGAGGGACAGACGGAGAGGGGCAGACGGAGAGGGGCAGGCAGAGAGGACCAGACGGAGAGGACCAGACGGAGAGGGGCAGATGGAGAGGGACAGACGGAGAAGACCAGACGGAGAGGGGCAGGCGGAGAGGACCAGACGGAGAGGGGCAGGCGGAGAGGACCAGACGGAGAGGACCAGGTGAAAAGGACCTGGCGGAGAGGGCCAGACGGAGAGGACCAGGCGGAGAGGGGAAGGTGTAGAGGACCAGACGGAGAGGACCAGGCGGAGAGGGCCAGACGGAGAGCACCAGACGGAGAGGACCAGGCGGAGAGGACCAGGCGGAGAGGGCCAGACGGAGACCACCAGGCGGAGAGGACCAGACGGAGAGGGGCAGACGGAGAGGACCAGACGGAGAGGACCAGACGGAGAGGGCCAGACGGAGAGGACCAGACGGAGAGGACCAGACGGAGAGGACCAGGCGAAGAGGACCAGACGCAGAGCACCAGACGGAGAGGACCAGGCGGAGAGGACCAGATGGAGAGGGTCGGGACGGAGAGGACCAGACGGAGAGGACCAGACGGAGAGGACCAGGCGGAGAGGGACAGACGGAGAGGGACAGACGGAGAGGGACAGACGGAGAGGACCAGGCGGAGAGGACCAGAAGGAGAGGACCAGACGGAGAGGACCAGACGGAGAGGGCCAGACGGAGAGGGTCAGACGGAGAGGGCCAGACGGAGAGGACCAGACGGAGAGGACCAGACGGAGAGGACCAGACGGAGAGGACCAGGCGGAGAGGACCAGACGGAGAGGACCAGACGGAGAGGACCAGACGGAGAGGGCCAGACGGAGAGCGACAGACGGAGAGGACCAGGCGGAGAGGACCAGACGGAGAGGACCAGACGGAGAGGGCCAGACGGAGAGGACCAGACGGAGAGGACCAGGCGGAGAGGACCAGGCGGAGAGGACCAGACGGAGAGGACCAGACGGAGAGGACCAGACGGAGAGCGACAGACGGAGAGGACCAGACGGAGAGGACCAGACGGAGAGGAGCAGACAACGAGGACCAGACGGAGAGGGACAGACAGAGAGGAGCAGACGGAGAGGAGCAGACGTAGAGGGACAGACGGGGAGGACCAGACGGAGAGGACCAGGCGGAGAGGACCAGGCGGAGAGGACCAGACGGAGAGGACCAGACGGAGAGGACCAGACGGAGAGGACCAGGCGGAGAGGACCAGGCGGAGAGGACCAGACGGAAGGGACCAGGCGGAGAGGAGCAGACAACGAGGACCAGACGGAGAGGGACAGACAGAGAGGAGCAGACGGAGAGGAGCAGACGTAGAGGGACAGACGGGGAGGACCAGACGGAGAGGACCAGACGGAGAGGACCAGGCGGAGAGGACCAGATGGAGCAGACGGAGAGGTCCAGACGGAGAGGACCAGACGGAGAGGACCAGGCGGAGAGGGGCAGGTGGAGAGCGACAGACGGAGAGGACCAGCCAGAGAGGACCAGACGGAAAGGCCCTGGCGGAGATGGCCAGACGGAGAGGACCAGGCGGAGAGGACCAGGCGGAGAGGACCAGGCTGAGTGGACCAGACGGAGAGGACCAGACGGAGAGGACCAGACGGAAGGGACCAGACGGAGAGGACCAGACGGAGAGGACCAGACGGAGAGGACCAGGCGGAGAGGACCAGGCGGAGAGGACCAGACGGAGAGGACCAGGCGGAGAGGACCAGACGGAGAGGACCAGACGGAGAGGACCAGGCGGAGATGACCAGGCGGAGAGGACGAGGCGAAGAGGACCAGACGCAGAGCACCAGACGGAGAGGACCAGGCGTAGAGGACCAGACGGAGAGGACCAGGAGAGGACCAGACGGAGAGGACCAGACGGAGAGGGACAGACGGAGAGGACCAGACGGAGAGGACCAGGCGGAGAGGACCAGGCGGAGAGGACCAGACGGAGAGGACCAGACGGAGAGGGCCAGACGGAGAGGACCAGGTGGAGAGGACTACAAGGAGAGGACCAGACGGAGAGGGCCAGACGGAGAGGGCCAGACGGAGAGGGCCAGACGGAGAGGACCAGACGGAGAGGACCAGACGGAGAGGACCAGGCGGAGAGGACCAGGCGGAGAGGACCAGACGGAGAGGACCAGACGGAGAGGACCAGACGGAGAGCGACAGACGGAGAGGACCAGACGGAGAGGACCAGACGGAGAGGAGCAGACAACGAGGACCAGACGGAGAGGGACAGACAGAGAGGAGCAGACGGAGAGGAGCAGACGTAGAGGGACAGACGGGGAGGACCAGACGGAGAGGACCAGGCGGAGAGGACCAGGCGGAGAGGACCAGACGGAGAGGACCAGACGGAGAGGACCAGACGGAGAGGACCAGGCGGAGAGGACCAGGCGGAGAGGACCAGACGGAAGGGACCAGGCGGAGAGGAGCAGACAACGAGGACCAGACGGAGAGGGACAGACAGAGAGGAGCAGACGGAGAGGAGCAGACGTAGAGGGACAGACGGGGAGGACCAGACGGAGAGGACCAGACGGAGAGGACCAGGCGGAGAGGACCAGACGGAGCAGACGGAGAGGTCCAGACGGAGAGGACCAGACGGAGAGGACCAGGCGGAGAGGGGCAGGTGGAGAGCGACAGACGGAGAGGACCAGCCAGAGAGGACCAGACGGAAAGGCCCTGGCGGAGATGGCCAGACGGAGAGGACCAGGCGGAGAGGACCAGGCGGAGAGGACCAGGCTGAGTGGACCAGACGGAGAGGACCAGACGGAGAGGACCAGACGGAAGGGACCAGACGGAGAGGACCAGACGGAGAGGACCAGACGGAGAGGACCAGGCGGAGAGGACCAGGCGGAGAGGACCAGACGGAGAGGACCAGACGGAGAGGACCAGACGGAGAGGACCAGGCGGAGATGACCAGGCGGAGAGGACGAGGCGAAGAGGACCAGACGCAGAGCACCAGACGGAGAGGACCAGACGGAGAGGGACAGACGGAGAGGACCAGACGGAGAGGACCAGGCGGAGAGGACCAGGCGGAGAGGACCAGACGGAGAGGACCAGACGGAGAGGGCCAGACGGAGAACGACAGACGGAGAGGACCAGGTGGAGAGGACTACAAGGAGAGGACCAGACGGAGAGGGCCAGACGGAGAGGGCCAGACGGAGAGCGACAGACGGAGAGGACCAGACGGAGAGGACCAGACGGAGAGCACAAGGCGGAGAGGACCAGGCGGAGAGGACCAGACGGAGAGGACCAGACGGAGAGGACCAGGCGGAGAGGACCAGACGGAGAGGACCAGACGGAGAGGGCCAGACGGAGAGCGACAGACGGAGAGGACCAGGCGGAGAGGACCAGGCGGAGAGGACCAGACGGAGAGGGCCAGACGGAGAGCGCCAGACGGAGAGGGCCAGACGGAGGGCGACAGACGGAGAGGACCAGACGGGGAGGACCAGGTGGAGAGGACCAGAAGGAGAGGACCAGACGGAGAGCACCAGACGGAGAGGACCAGACGGAGAGGACCAGACGGAGAGGACGAGGCAGAGAGGACGAGGCGGAGAGGGCCAGACGGAGAGGACCAGGCGGAGAGGACCAGGCGGAGAGGACCAGACGGAGAGGACCAGACGGAGAGGGCCAGGCGGAGAGGGCCAGACGGAGAGGACCAGACGGAGAGGACCAGGCGGAGAGGACCAGGCGGAGAGGAGCAGGCGGAGAGGACCAGGAGGAGAGGACCAGGCGGAGAGGACCAGGCGGAGAGGACCAGGCGGAGAGGACCAGGCGGAGAGGGCCAGGCGGAGAGGACCAGACGGAGAGGACCAGACGGAGAGGACCAGACGGAGAGGACCAGGCGGAGAGGACCAGACGGAGAGGACCAGGCGGAGAGGGCCAGACGGAGAGCACCAGGCGGAGAGGACCAGACGGAGAGGACCAGACGGAGAGGACCAGACGGAGAGCGCCAGACGGAGAGGGCCAGGCGGAGAGGACCAGACGGAGAGGACCAGGCGGAGAGGACCAGACGAAGAGGACCAGCCGGAGAGGACCAGGCGGAGAGGACCAGACGGAGATGACCAGACGGAGAGGACCAGGCGGAGAGGACTAGACGGAGAGAGACAGACGGAGAGGACCAGACGGAGAGCACCAGACGGAGAGGACCAGGCGGAGTGGACCAGGCGGAGAGGACCAGGCGAAGAGGGGCAGTCTAGAGGGACAGACGGAGAGGGACAGACGGAGAGGACCAGGCGGAGAGGACCAGGCGGAGAGGATCAGGCGGAGAGGACCAGACGGAGAGGGCCAGACGGAGAGGACCAGGCGGAGAGGACCAGGCGGGGAGGGGCAGACGGAGAGGACCAGACGGAAAGGATCCAGGCGGAGAGGACCAGACGGAGAGGACCCGGCGGAGAGGGGCAGACGGAGAGGACCAGACGGAGAGGACCAGGCGGAGGGGACCAGGCGGAGAGGGCCAGACGAAGAGGTCCCGGTGGAGAGGACCAGGCGGAGAGGACCAGGCGGAGAGGACCAGGCGGAGAGGAGCAGACGGAGAGGACCAGACGGAGAGGGCCAGACGGAGAGCGACAGACGGAGAGGACCAGGCGGAGAGGACCAGGCGGAGAGGACCAGATGGAGAGGACCAGACGGAGAGGACCAGAAGGAGAGGACCAGACGGAGAGGACCAGAAGGAGAGGACCAGACGGAGAGCGACAGATGGAGAGGACCAGGCGGAGAGGACCAGACGGAGAGGGCCAGACGGAGAGCGACAGATGGAGAGGACCAGACGGAGAGGGGCAGGTGGAGAGGACCAGACGGAGAGGACCAGATGGAGAGGGCCAGATGGAGAGGGCCAGACGGAGAGGACCAGACGGAGAGGTCCAATCGGAGAGGACCAGACGGAGAGGACCAGACGGAGAGCACCAGACGGAGAGGACCAGGCGGAGAGGACCAGACGGAGAGGGACAGACGGAGAGGGACAGACGGAGAGGGACAGACGGAGAGGACCAGACGGAGAGGACCAGGCGGAGAGGACCAGGCGGAGAGGGCCAGACGGAGAGGGCCAGACGGAGAGGACCAGACGGAGAGGACCAGACGGAGAGGACCAGGCGGAGAGGACCAGGCGGTGAGGACCAGACGGAGAGGACCAGAAGGAGAGGACCAGACTGAGAGGACCAGACGGAGAGGGCCAGACGGAGAGCGACAGACGGAGAGGACCAGGCGGAGAGGACCAGGCGGAGAGGACCAGACGGAGAGGACCAGGCGGAGAGGACCAGACGGAGAGGACCAGACGGAGAGGACCAGACGGAGAGGGCCAGACGGAGAGGGCCAGACGGAGAGGACCAGACGGAGAGGACCAGGCGGAGAGGACCAGGCGGAGAGGACCAGACGGAGAGGACCAGACGGAGAGGACCAGACGGAGAGGACCAGACGGAGAGGGCCAGACGGAGAGGGCCAGACGGAGAGGACCAGACGGAGAGGACCAGACGGAGAGGACCAGGCGGAGAGGACCAGGCGGAGAGGACCAGACGGAGAGGACCAGACGGAGAGCGACAGACCGAGAGGACCAGACGGAGAGGACCAGACGGAGAGGAGCAGACAACGAGGACCAGACGGAGAGGGACAGACAGAGAGGAGCAGACGGAGAGGAGCAGACGTAGAGGGACAGACGGGGAGGACCAGACGGAGAGGACCAGGCGGAGAGGACCAGGCGGAGAGGACCAGACGGAGAGGACCAGACGGAGAGGACCAGACGGAGAGGACCAGGCGGAGAGGATCAGGCGGAGAGGACCAGACGGAAGGGACCAGGCGGAGAGGAGCAGACAACGAGGACCAGACGGAGAGGGACAGACAGAGAGGAGCAGACGGAGAGGAGCAGACGTAGAGGGACAGACGGGGAGGACCAGACGGAGAGGACCAGACGGAGAGGACCAGGCGGAGAGGACCAGACGGAGCAGACGGAGAGGTCCAGACGGAGAGGACCAGACGGAGAGGACCAGGCGGAGAGGGGCAGGTGGAGAGCGACAGACGGAGAGGACCAGCCAGAGAGGACCAGACGGAAAGGCCCTGGCGGAGATGGCCAGACGGAGAGGACCAGGCGGAGAGGACCAGGCGGAGAGGACCAGGCTGAGTGGACCAGACGGAGAGGACCAGACGGAGAGGACCAGACGGAAGGGACCAGACGGAGAGGACCAGACGGAGAGGACCAGGCGGAGTGGACCAGATGGAGAGGACCAGACGGAGAGGACCAGATGAAGAGGGACAGATGGAGAGGGCCAGACGGGGAGGACCAGACGGAGAGGACCAGACGGGGAGGGACAGACGGAGAGGACCAGACGGAGAGGGACAGATGGAGAGGACCAGACGGAGAGGACCAGACGGGGAGGACCAGACGGGGAGGACCAGACGGAGTGGGGCAGGCGGAGAGGGACAGACGGAGAGGGACAGATGGAGAGGGACAGACGGAGAGGGACAGAGTGAGAGGACCAGGCGGAGAGGACCAGACGGAAAGGCCCTGGCGGAGATGGCCAGACGGAGAGGACCAGGCGGAGAGGACCAGGCGGAGAGGACCAGGCTGAGTGGACCAGACGGAGAGGACCAGACGGAGAGGACCAGACGGAAGGGACCAGACGGAGAGGACCAGACGGAGAGGACCAGGCGGAGTGGACCAGATGGAGAGGACCAGACGGAGAGGACCAGATGAAGAGGGACAGATGGAGAGGGCCAGACGGGGAGGACCAGACGGAGAGGACCAGACGGGGAGGGACAGACGGAGAGGACCAGACGGAGAGGGACAGATGGAGAGGACCAGACGAGGAGGACCAGACGGAGAGGACCAGACGGGGAGGACCAGACGGGGAGGACCAGACGGGGAGGACCAGACGGAGTGGGGCAGGCGGAGAGGGACAGACGGAGAGGGACAGATGGAGAGGGACAGACGGAGAGGACCAGACGGAGAGGGACAGGCGGAGAGGGACAGACGGAGAGGACCAGGCGGAGAGGGACAGACGGAGAGGGACAGAGTGAGAGGACCAGGCGGAGAGGACCAGACGGAACGGTCCAGACGGAGAGGACCAGATGGAGAGGGACAGACGGAGAGGGGCAGACAGAGAGGGGCAGACGGAGAGGACCAGGCGGAGAGGACCAGACGGAGAGTGACAGATGGAGAGGACCAGACGGAGAGGACCAGACGGAAAGGTCCAGGCGGAGAGGACCAGACGAAGAGGACCCGGCGGAGAGGACCAGGCGGAGAGGACCAGACGGAGAGGACCAGACGGAAAGGACCAGGCGGAAAGGACCAGGCGGAGAGGGCCAGACGACGAGGGACAGACGGAGAGTAGCAGGCGGAGAGGACCAGACGGAGAGGACCAGACGGAAAGGGGCAGACGGAGAGGGACAGACGGAGAGGGGCAGACGGAGAGGACCAGACAGAGAGGGGCAGACGGAGAGGACCAGACGGAGAGGGGAAGACGGAGAGGACCAGACGGAGAGGACCAGACGGAAAGGGGCAGACGGAGAGGACCAGACGGAGAGGACCAGGCGGAGAGAGAGAGACGGAGAGGACCAGACGGAGTGGGACAGACGGAGAGGACCAGATGGAGAGAGACAGACGGAGAGGGCCAGACGGAGAGGACCAGACGGAGAGAGACAGACGGAGAGGACCAGACGGAGGGGAGCAGGCGGAGAGGACCAGACGGAGAGAGACAGGCGGAGAGGACCAGACGGCGAGAGACAGACGGAGAGGACCAGACCGAGAGGACCACACGGAGAGGGACAGACGGAGAGGACCAGACGGAGAGGGACAGACGGAGAGGACCAGATGGAGAGAGACAGACGGAGAAGACCAGACGGAGAGGACCAGACGGAGAGGACCAGGCGGAGAGGACCAGACGGAGAGGATCAGACGGAGAGGGGCAGACGGAGAGGACCAGACGGAGAGGACCAGACAGAGAGGACCAGGCGGAGAGGACCAGACGGAGAGGATCAGACGGAGAGGGGCAGACGGAGAGGACCAGACGGAGAGGACCAGACAGAGAGGACCAGGCGGAGAGGACCAGACGGAGAGGACCAGACGGAGAGGACCAGACGGAGAGGGGCAGACGGAGAGGACCAGGCGGAGAGGACCAGACGGAGAGGACCAGGCGGAGAGGACCAGGCGGAGAGGACCAGACGGAGAGGGCCAGACGGAGAGGACCAGACGGAGAGGGGCAGACGGAGAGGACCAGACGGAGAGGACCAGACGGAGAGGGGCAGACGGAGAGGACCAGGCGGAGAGGACCAGACGGAGAGGGCCAGACGGAGAGGACCAGGCGGAGAGGACCAGACGGAGAGGACCAGACGGAGAGGGACAGACGGAGCAGACCAGACGGAGACGGACAGGCGGAGAGGGAGAGATGGAGAGGACCAGACGGAGAGGGTCAGACGGTGAGGACCAGACGGAGGGGGACAGACGGAGAGGGAGAGATGGAGAGGACCAGACGGAGAGGGACAGGCGGAGAGGACCAGGCGGAGAGGACCAGACGGAGAGGACCAGACGGAGAGGACCAGACGGTGAGGACCAGGCGGAGAGGACCAGGCGGAGAAGGCCAGACGGAGAGGACCAGGCAGAGAGGACCAGACGGTGAGGACCAGGCGGAGAGGACCAGGCGGAGAGGGCCAGGCGGAGTGGACCAGGCGGAGAGGACCAGGCGGAGAGGGCCAGACGGAGAGGACCAGGCAGAGAGGACCAGACGGTGAGGACCAGGCGGAGAGGACCAGGCGGAGAGGGCCAGTTGGTGAGGACCAGGCGGAGAGGACCAGACGGAGAGGACCAGGCGGAGAGGACCAGGCGGAGAGGACCAGGCGGTGAGGACCAGGCGGAGAGGACCAGACGGAGAGGGGCAGACGGAGAAGACCAGACGGAGAGGGACAGACGGAGAGGACCAGGCGGAGAGGACCAGACGGAGAGGACCAGACGGAGAAGACCAGACGGAGAGGGGCAGACGGAGAAGACCAGACGGAGAGGGGCAGACGGAGAAGACCAGACGGAGAGGGCCAGTCGGTGAGGACCAGGTGGAGAGGGGCAGACGGAGAGGGGCAGACGGAGAAGACCAGACGGAGAGGGACAGACGGAGAGGACCAGGCGGAGAGGACCAGACGGAGAGGACCAGACGGAGAGGGGCAGACGGAGAAGACCAGACGGAGAGGGACAGACGGAGAGGACCAGGCGGAGAGGACCAGACGGAGAGGACCAGACGGAGAGGACCAGACGGAGAGGACCAGGCGTAGAGGACCAGACGGAGAGGACCAGGCGGAGAGGACCAGGCGGAGAGGACCAGGCGGAGAGGATCAGGCGGAGAGGACCAGACGGAGAGGGCCAGACGGAGAGGACCAGGCGGAGAGGACCAGGCGGAGGGGGGCAGACGGAGAGGACCAGACGGAAAGGATCCAGGCGGAGAGGACCAGACGGAGAGGACCCGGCGGAGAGGGGCAGACGGAGAGGACCAGACGGAGAGGACCAGGCGGAGGGGACCAGGCGGAGAGGGCCAGCCGAAGAGGTCCCGGCGGAGAGGACCAGGCGGAGAGGACCAGGCGGAGAGGACCAGGCTGAGAGGAGCAGACGGAGAGGACCAGACGGAGAGGGCCAGACGGAGAGCGACAGACGGAGAGGACCAGGCGGAGAGGACCAGGCGGAGAGGACCAGACGGAGAGGACCAGACGGAGAGGACCAGAAGGAGAGGACCAGACGGAGAGGACCAGAAGGAGAGGACCAGACGGAGAGCGACAGATGGAGAGGACCAGGCGGAGAGGACCAGACGGAGAGGGCCAGACGGAGAGCGACAGATGGAGAGGACCAGACGGAGAGGGGCAGACGGAGAGGACCAGACGGAGAGGACCAGACGGAGAGGACCAGAAGGAGAGGGCCAGACGGAGAGGACCAGACGGAGAGGACCAGACGGAGAGGACCAGACGGAGAGGACTAGACGGAGAGGACCAGACGGAGAGGACCAGGCGGAGAGGACCAGACGGAGAGGTACAGATGGAGAGGACCAGACGGAGAGGACCAGACGGAGAGGACCAGGCGGAGAGGGACAGACGGAGAGGGACAGACAGAAAGGGACAGACGGAGAGGACCAGACGGAGAGGACCAGGCGGAGAGGACCAGGCGGAGAGGGCCAGATGGAGAGGGCCAGACGGAGAGGGCCAGACGGAGAGGACCAGACGGAGAGGACCAGACGGAGAGGACCAGACGGAGAGGACCAGGCGGAGAGGACCAGAAGGAGAGGACCAGAAGGAGAGGACCAGACGGAGAGGACCAGACGGAGAGGGCCAGACGGAGAGCGACAGACGGAGAGGACCAGGCGGAGAGGACCAGGCGGAGAGGACCAGACGGAGAGGACCAGAAGGAGAGGACCAGACGGAGAGGACCAGAAGGAGAGGACCAGACGGAGAGCGACAGATGGAGAGGACCAGGCGGAGAGGACCAGACGGAGAGCGACAGACGGAGAGGACCAGACGGAGAGGGGCAGACGGAGAGGACC
This sequence comes from Somniosus microcephalus, assembly GCF_052327205.1. Lineage (NCBI taxonomy): Eukaryota > Metazoa > Chordata > Chondrichthyes > Squaliformes > Somniosidae > Somniosus > Somniosus microcephalus. Next base: position 12,310,500 of record NC_141018.1, on the reverse strand, counting down.
AGACGGAGAGGACCAGACGGAGAGGGCCAGACGGAGAGGACCAGACGGAGAGGACCAGACGGAGAGGACCAGACGGAGAGGACCAGGCGAAGAGGACCAGACGCAGAGCACCAGCCGGAGAGGACCAGATGGAGAGGGTCGGGACGGAGAGGACCAGACGGAGTGGACCAGGCGGAGAGGACCAGACGGAGAGGACCAGCCAGAGAGGACCAGGCGGAGAGGACCAGACGGAGAGGACCAGACGGAGAGGACCAGGCGGAGAGGACCAGACGGAGAGAGACAGACGGAGAGGACCAGACGGAGACCACCAGACGGAGAGGACCAGGCGGAGTGGACCAGGCGGAGAGGACCAGGCGGAGAGGACCAGGCGGAGAGGGGCAGTCTAGAGGGACAGACGGAGAGGGACAGACGGAGAGGACCAGGCGGAGAGGACCAGGCGGAGAGGATCAGGCGGAGAGGACCAGACGGAGAGGGCCAGGCGGAGAGGACCAGGCGGAGAGGACCAGGCGGAGAGGGGCAGACGGAGAGGACCAGACGGAAAGGATCCAGGCGGAGAGGACCAGACGGAGAGGATCCGGCGGAGAGGGGCAGACGGAGAGGACCAGACGGAGAGGACCAGGCGGAGGGGACCAGGCGGAGAGGGCCAGACGAAGAGGTCCCGGCGGAGAGGACCAGGCGGGGAGGACGAGGCGAAGAGGACCAGACGCAGAGGACCAGGCGGAGAGGACCAGACGCAGAGGACCAGAAGGAGAGGACCAGACGGAGTGGACCAGACGGAGAGGGTCAGACGGAGAGGACCAGACGGAGAGGGCCAGACGGAGAGGACCAGACGGAGAGGACCAGACGGAGAGCACCAGGCGGAGAGGACCAGGCGGAGAGGACCAGACGGAGAGCGACAGACGGAGAGGACCAGACGGAGAGGGGCAGACGGAGAGGACCAGACGGAGAGGACCAGACGGAGAGGACCAGACGGAGAGGACCAGGCGGAGAGGACCAGGCGGAGAGGACGAGGCGAAGAGGACCAGACGCAAAGCACCAGACGGAGAGGACCAGGCGGAGAGGACCAGAAGGAGAGGACCAGACGGAGAGGGACAGATGGAGAGGGACAGACGGAGAGGGACAGACGGAGAGGACCAGGCGGAGAGGACCAGGCGGAGAGGACCAGACGGAGAGGACCAGACGGAGAGGGCCAGACGGAGAACGACAGACGGAGAGGACCAGGCGGAGAGGACCAGACGGAGAGGACCAGACGGAGAGGGACAGACGGAGAGGGCCAGACGGAGAGCGACAGACGGAGAGGACCAGACGGAGAGGACCAGACGGAGAGGACCAGACGGAGAGCGACAGACGGAGAGGACCAGGCGGAGAGGACCAGGCGGAGAGGACCAGACGGAGAGGACCAGACGGAGAGGACCAGAAGGAGAGGACCAGACGGAGAGGACCAGAAGGAGAGGACCAGACGGAGAGCGACAGATGGAGAGGACCAGGCGGAAAGGACCAGACGGAGAGGACAAGACGGAGAGCGACAGACGGAGAGGGACAGACAGAAAGGGACAGACGGAGAGGACCAGACGGAGAGGACCAGGCGGAGAGGACCAGGCGGAGAGGGCCAGATGGAGAGGGCCAGGCGGAGAGGACCAGACGGAGAGGACCAGACGGAGAGGACCAGACGGAGAGGACCAGGCGGAGAGGACCAGGCGGAGAGGACCAGACGGAGAGGACCAGACGGAGAGCGACAGACGGAGAGGACCAGGCGGAGAGGACCAGACGGAGAGGACCAGACGGAGAGGACCAGAAGGAGAGGACCAGACGGAGAGGACCAGAAGGAGAGGACCAGACGGAGAGCGACAGATGGAGAGGACCAGGCGGAAAGGACCAGACGGAGAGGACAAGAGGGAGAGCGACAGACGGAGAGGGGCAGACGGAGAGGACCAGACGGAGAGGACCAGACGGAGAGGGCCAGACGGAGAGGACCAGACGGAGAGGACCAGAAGGAGAGGACCAGACGGAGAGGACCAGACGGAGAGGGCCAGACGGAGAGCGACAGACGGAGAGGACCAGGCGGAGAGGACCAGACGGAGAGGACCAGATGGAGAGGGCCAGACGGAGAGGACCAGACGGAGAGGACCAGGCGGAGAGGACCAGAAGGAGAGGGCCAGACGGAGAGGACCAGACGGAGAGGACCAGACGGAGAGGACGAGGCGGATAGGACGAGGCGGAGAGGGCCAGAAGGAGAGGACCAGGCGGAGAGGACCAGGCGGAGAGGACCAGGCGGAGAGGACCAGGCGGAGAGGGCCAGGCGGAGAGGACCAGGCGGAGAGGACCAGGCGGAGAGGGCCAGACGGAGAGGACCAGGCGGAGAGGACCAGGCGGAGAGGACCAGACGGAGAGGGCCAGACGGAGAGCGACAGACGGAGAGGACCAGCCGGAGAGGACCAGACGGAGAGGGGCAGACGGAGAGGACCAGACGGAGAGGACCAGGCGGAGATGACCAGGCGAAGAGGACCAGACGCAGAGCACCAGACGGAGCGGACCAGGCGTAGAGGACCAGACGGAGAGGACCAGAAGGAGAGGACCAGACGGAGAGGACCAGACGGAGAGGGACAGACGGAGAGGACCAGGCGGAGAGGACCAGGCGGAGAGGACCAGACGGAGAGGGCCAGACGGAGAACGACAGACGGAGAGGACCAGGTGGAGAGGACTACAAGGAGAGGGCCAGACGGAGAGGGCCAGACGGAGAGGGCCAGACGGAGAGGACCAGACGGAGAGGACCAGACGGAGAGCACAAGGCGGAGAGGACCAGGCGGAGAGGACCAGACGGAGAGGACCAGACGGAGAGGACCAGGCGGAGAGGGCCAGACGGAGAGCGACAGACGGAGAGGACCAGGCAGAGAGGACCAGGCGGAGAGGACCAGGCGGAGAGGACCAGGCGGAGAGGACCAGACGGAGAGGACCAGAAGGAGAGGACCAGACGGAGAGCGACAGATGGAGAGGACCAGGCGGAGAGGACCAGACGGAGAGGACCAGACGGAGAGGGCCAGACGGAGAGGACCAGGCGGAGAGGACCAGGCGGAGAGGACCAGACGGAGAGGACCAGAAGGAGAGGACCAGACGGAGAGGACCAGACGGAGAGGGCCAGACGGAGAGCGACAGACGGAGAGGACCAGGCGGAGAGGACCAGACGGTGAGGACCAGACGGAGAGGACCAGAAGGAGAGGACCAGACGGAGAGGACCAGAAGGAGAGGACCAGACGGAGAGGACCAGACGGAGAGGACCAGACGGAGAGGGCCAGACGGAGAGGGCCAGACGGAGAGGGCCACACGGAGAGGGCCAGACGGAGAGGACCAGGCGGAGAGGACCAGGCGGAGAGGACCAGGCGGAGAGGACCAGACGGAGAGGACCAGAAGGAGAGGACCAGACGGAGAGGACCAGACGGAGAGGGCCAGACGGAGAGCGACAGACCGAGAGGACCAGGCGGAGAGGACCAGACGGAGAGGGCCAGACGGAGAGCGCCAGACGGAGAGGGCCAGACGGAGAGCGACAGACGGAGAGGATCAGACGGGGAGGACCAGGTGGAGAGGACCAGAAGGAGAGGGCCAGACGGAGAGCACCAGACGGAGAGGACCAGACGGAGAGGAACAGACGGACAGGACGAGGCGGAGAGGACGAGGCGGAGAGGGCCAGACGGAGAGGACCAGGCGGAGAGGACCAGGCGGAGAGGACCAGACGGAGAGGACCAGACGGAGACGGCCAGGCGGAGAGGGCCAGACGGAGAGGACCAGACGGAGAGGACCAGGCGGAGAGGACCAGGCGGAGAGGACCAGGAGGAGAGGACCAGGCGGAGAGGACCAGACAGAGAGGACCAGACGGAGAGGACCAGACGGAGAGGACCAGGCGGAGAGGACCAGACGGAGAGGACCAGGCGGAGAGGGCCAGACGGAGAGCACCAGGCGGAGAGGACCAGAAGGAGAGGACCAGACGGAGAGCGCCAGACGGAGAGGGCCAGGCGGAGAGGACCAGACGGAGTGGACCAGGCGGAGAGGACCAGACGGAGAGGACCAGCCGGAGAGGACCAGGCGGAGAGGACCAGACGGAGAGGACCAGACGGAGAGGACCAGGCGGAGAGGACCAGACGGAGAGAGACAGACGGAGAGGACCAGACGGAGACCACCAGACGGAGAGGACCAGGCGGAGTGGACCAGGCGGAGAGGACCAGGCGGAGAGGACCAGGCGGAGAGGGGCAGTCTAGAGGGACAGACGGAGAGGGACAGACGGAGAGGACCAGGCGGAGAGGACCAGGCGGAGAGGATCAGGCGGAGAGGACCAGACGGAGAGGGCCAAGCGGAGAGGACCAGGCGGAGAGGGGCAGACGGAGAGGACCAGACGGAAAGGATCCAGGCGGAGAGGACCAGACGGAGAGGACCCGGCGGAGAGGGGCAGACGGAGAGGACCAGACGGAGAGGACCAGGCGGAGGGGACCAGGCGGAGAGGGCCAGATGAAGAGGTCCCGGCGGAGAGGACCAGGCGGAGAGGACCAGGCGGAGAGGACCAGGCGGAGAGGAGCAGACGGAGAGGACCAGACGGAGAGGGCCAGACGGAGAGCGACAGACGGAGAGGACCAGGCGGAGAGGACCAGGCGGAGAGGACCAGACGGAGAGGACCAGACGGAGAGGACCAGACGGAGAGCGACAGATGGAGAGGACCAGGCGGAGAGGACCAGACGGAGAGGGCCAGACGGAGAGCGACAGATGGAGAGGACCAGACGGAGAGGGGCAGACGGAGAGGACCAGACGGAGAGGACCAGACGGAGAGGGCCAGACGGAGAGGACCAGACGGAGAGGACCAGACGGAGAGGACCAGGCAAAGAGGACCAGGCCAAGAGGACCAGACGCAGAGCACCAGACGGAGAGGACCAGGCGGAGAGGACCAGACGGAGAGGGACAGACGGAGAGGACCAGACGGAGAGGACCAGACGGAGAGGACCAGGCGGAGAGGGACAGACGGAGAGGGACAGACGGAGAGGGACAGACGGAGAGGACCAGACGGAGAGGACCAGGCGGAGAGGACCAGGCGGAGAGGGCCAGACGGAGAGGGCCAGACGGAGAGGACCAGACGGAGAGGACCAGACGGAGAGGACCAGACGGAGAGGACCAGACGGAGAGGACCAGGCGGAGAGGACCAGACGGAGAGGACCAGAAGGAGAGGACCAGACGGAGAGGACCAGACGGAGAGGGCCAGACGGAGAGCGACAGACGGAGAGGACCAGGCGGAGAGGACCAGACGGAGAGGACCAGAAGGAGAGGACCAGACGGAGAGGACCAGAAGGAGAGGACCAGACGGAGAGCGACAGATGGAGAGGACCAGGCGGAGAGGACCAGACGGAGAGGGCCAGACGGAGAGCGACAGACGGAGAGGACCAGACGGAGAGGACCAGACGGAGAGGACCAGGCGAAGAGGACCAGACGCAGAGCACCAGCCGGAGAGGACCAGGCGGAGAGGATCAGATGGAGAGGGTCGGGACGGAGAGGAGCAGACGGAGAGGACCAGACGGAGAGGACCAGGCGGAGAGGGACAGACGGAGAGGGACAGACGGAGAGGGACAGACGGAGAGGACCAGGCGGAGAGGACCAGAAGGAGAGGACCAGACGGAGAGGACCAGACGGAGAGGGCCAGATGGAGAGGGCCAGACGGAGAGGACCAGACGGAGAGGACCAGGCGGAGAGGACCAGACGGAGAGGACCAGACGGAGAGCGACAGACGGAGAGGGACAGACGGAGAGGACCATGCGGAGAGGACCAGACGGAGAGGACCAGACGGAGAGGGCCAGACGGAGAGGGCCAGACGGAGAGCGACAGACGGGGAGGACCAGACGGAGAGGACCAGGCGGAGAGGACCAGAAAGAGAGGGCCAGACGGAGAGCACCAGACGGAGAGGACCAGACGGAGAGGACCAGACGGAGAGGACGAGGCGGAGAGGACGAGGCGGAGAGGGCCAGACGGAGAGGACCAGACGGAGAGGACCGGGCGGAGAGGACCAGACGGAGAGGACCAGACGGAGAGGACCAGGCGGAGAGGGCCAGACGGAGAGCACCAGACGGAGAGGACCAGACGGAGAGGACCAGACGGAGAGGTCCAGGCGGAGGGGACCAGGCGGAGAGGACCAGGAGGAGAGGACCAGACGGAGAGGACCAGACGGAGAGGACCAGGCGGAGAGGACCAGGCGGAGAGGACCAGACGGAGAGGACCAGACGGAGAGGACCAGGCGGAGATGACCAGGCGGAGAGGACGAGGCGAAGAGGACCAGACGCAGAGCACCAGACGGAGAGGACCAGGCGTAGAGGACCAGACGGAGAGGACCAGGCGGAGAGGACCAGGCGGAGAGGATCAGGCGGAGAGGACCAGACGGAGAGGGCCAGACGGAGAGGACCAGGCGGAGAGGACCCGGCGGAGAGGGGCAGACGGAGAGGACCAGACGGAGAGGACCAGGCGGAGGGGACCAGGCGGAGAGGGCCAGACGAAGAGGTCCCGGCGGAGAGGACCAGGCGGAGAGGACCAGGCGGAGAGGACCAGGCGGAGAGGAGCAGACGGAGAGGACCAGACGGAGAGGGCCAGACGGAGAGCGACAGACGGAGAGGACCAGGCGGAGAGGACCAGGCGGAGAGGACCAGACGGAGAGGACCAGACGGAGAGGACCAGAAGGAGAGGACCAGACGGAGAGGACCAGAAGGAGAGGACCAGACGGAGAGCGACAGATGGAGAGGACCAGGCGGAGAGGACCAGACGGAGAGGGCCAGACGGAGAGCGACAGATGGAGAGGACCAGACGGAGAGGGGCAGACGGAGAGGACCAGACGGAGAGGACCAGATGGAGAGGGCCAGACGGAGAGGACCAGACGGAGAGGACCAGACGGAGAGGACCAGACGGAGAGGACCAGGCGGAGAGGACCAGACGGAGAGGGACAGACGGAGAGGACCAGACGGAGAGGACCAGAGGGAGAGGACCAGGCGGAGAGGGACAGACGGAGAGGGACAGACAGAAAGGGACAGACGGAGAGGACCAGACGGAGAGGACCAGGCGGAGAGGACCAGGCGGAGAGGGCCAGACGGAGAGGACCAGACGGAGAGGACCAGACGGAGAGGACCAGACGGAGAGGACCAGGCGGAGAGGACCAGGCGGAGAGGACCAGAAGGAGAGGACCAGAAGGAGAGGACCAGACGGAGAGGACCAGACGGAGAGGGCCAGACGGAGAGCGACAGACGGAGAGGACCAGGCGGAGAGGACCAGGCGGAGAGGACCAGACGGAGAGGACCAGAAGGAGAGGACCAGACGGAGAGGACCAGAAGGAGAGGACCAGACGGAGAGGACCAGAAGGAGAGGACCAGACGGAGAGCGACAGATGGAGAGGACCAGGCGGAGAGGACCAGACGGAGAGCGACAGACGGAGAGGACCAGACGGAGAGGGGCAGACGGAGAGGACCAGATGGAGAGGACCAGACGGAGAGGGCCAGACGGAGAGGACCAGACGGAGAGGACCAGACGGAGAGGACCAGACGGAGAGGACCAGGCGAAGAGGACCAGACGCAGAGCACCAGCCAGAGAGGACCAGATGGAGAGGGTCGGGACGGAGAGGACCAGACGGAGTGGACCAGGCGGAGAGGACCAGACGGAGAGGACCAGCCAGAGAGGACCAGGCGGAGAGGACCAGACGGAGAGGACCAGACGGAGAGGACCAGGCGGAGAGGACCAGACGGAGAGAGACAGACGGAGAGGACCAGACGGAGACCACCAGACGGAGAGGACCAGGCGGAGTGGACCAGGCGGAGAGGACCAGGCGGAGAGGACCAGGCGGAGAGGGGCAGTCTAGAGGGACAGACGGAGAGGGACAGACGGAGAGGACCAGGCGGAGAGGACCAGACGGAGAGGGCCAGGCGGAGAGGACCAGGCGGAGAGGGGCAGACGGAGAGGAGCAGACGGAAAGGATCCAGGCGGAGAGGACCAGACGGAGAGGACCCGGCGGAGAGGGGCAGACGGAGAGGACCAGATGGAGAGGACCAGGCGGAGGGGACCAGGCGGAGAGGGCCAGACGAAGAGGTCCCGGCGGAGAGGACCAGGCGGAGAGGACCAGGCGGAGAGGAGCAGACGGAGAGGACCAGACGGAGAGGACCAGAAGGAGAGGACCAGACGGAGAGGACCAGAAGGAGAGGACCAGACGGAGAGCGACAGATGGAGAGGACCAGGCGGAGAGGACCAGACGGAGAGGGCCAGACGGAGAGCGACAGATGGAGAGGACCAGACGGAGAGGGGCAGACGGAGAGGACCAGACGGAGAGGACCAGATGGAGAGGGCCAGACGGAGAGGACCAGACGGAGGACCAGACGGAGAGGACCAGACGGAGAGGACCAGGCGAAGAGGACCAGGCCAAGAGGACCAGACGCAGAGCACCAGACGGAGAGGACCAGGCGGAGAGGACCAGACGGAGAGGGACAGACGGAGAGGACCAGACGGAGAGGACCAGACGGAGAGGGACAGACGGAGAGGGACAGACGGAGAGGGACAGACGGAGAGGACCAGACGGAGAGGACCAGGCGGAGAGGACCAGGCGGAGAGGGCCAGACGGAGAGGACCAGACGGAGAGGACCAGACGGAGAGGACCAGAAGGAGAGGATCAGACGGAGAGCGACAGATGGAGAGGACCAGGCGGAGAGGACCAGACGGAGAGGGCCAGACGGAGAGCGACAGACGGAGAGGACCAGACGGAGAGGGGCAGACGGAGAGGACCAGACGGAGAGGACCAGACGGAGAGGGCCAGACGGAGAGGACCAGACGGAGAGGACCAGGCGAAGAGGACCAGACGCAGAGCACCAGCCGGAGAGGACCAGGCGGAGAGGACCAGATGGAGAGGGTCGGGACGGAGAGGACCAGACGGAGAGGACCAGACGGAGAGGACCAGGCGGAGAGGGACAGACGGAGAGGGACAGACGGAGAGGGACAGACGGAGAGGACCAGGCGGAGAGGACCAGAAGGAGAGGACCAGACGGAGAGGACCAGACGGAGAGGGCCAGACGGAGAGGGCCAGACGGAGAGGACCAGACGGAGAGGACCAGACGGAGAGGACCAGGCGGAGAGGACCAGACGGAGAGGACCAGACGGAGAGCGACAGACGGAGAGGGACAGACGGAGAGGACCAGGCGGAGAGGACCAGACGGAGAGGACCAGACGGAGAGGGCCAGACGGAGAGGGCCAGACGGAGAGCGACAGACGGGGAGGACCAGACGGAGAGGACCAGGCGGAGAGGACCAGAAAGAGAGGGCCAGACGGAGAGCACCAGACGGAGAGGACCAGACGGAGAGGACCAGACGGAGAGGACGAGGCGGAGAGGACGAGGCGGAGAGGGCCAGACGGAGAGGACCAGACGGAGAGGACCAGGCGGAGAGGACCAGACGGAGAGGACCAGACGGAGAGGACCAGGCGGAGAGGGCCAGACGGAGAGCACCAGACGGAGAGGACCAGACGGAGAGGACCAGACGGAGAGGTCCAGGCGGAGGGGACCAGGCGGAGAGGACCAGGAGGAGAGGACCAGGCGGAGAGGACCAGGCGGAGCGGACCAGGCGGAGAGGACCAGACGGAGAGGGACAGACGGAGAGGACCAGACGGAGAGGACCAGGCGGAGAGGACCAGGCGGAGAGGACCAGACGGAGAGGACCAGACGGAGAGGACCAGGCGGAGATGACCAGGCGGAGAGGACGAGGCGAAGAGGACCAGACGCAGAGCACCAGACGGAGAGGACCAGGCGTAGAGGACCAGACGGAGAGGACCAGGCGGAGAGGACCAGGCGGAGAGGATCAGGCGGAGAGGACCAGACGGAGAGGGCCAGACGGAGAGGACCAGGCGGAGAGGACCAGGCGGAGAGGGGCAGACGGAGAGGACCAGACGGAAAGGATCCAGGCGGAGAGGACCAGACGGAGAGGACCCGGCGGAGAGGGGCAGACGGAGAGGACCAGACGGAGAGGACCAGGCGGAGGGGACCAGGCGGAGAGGGCCAGACGAAGAGGTCCCGGCGGAGAGGACCAGGCGGAGAGGACCAGGCGGAGAGGACCAGGCGGAGAGGACCAGGCGGAGAGGAGCAGACGGAGAGGACCAGACGGAGAGGGCCAGACGGAGAGCGACAGACGGAGAGGACCAGGCGGAGAGGACCAGGCGGAGAGGACCAGACGGAGAGGACCAGACGGAGAGGACCAGAAGGAGAGGACCAGACGGAGAGGACCAGAAGGAGAGGACCAGACGGAGAGCGACAGATGGAGAGGACCAGGCGGAGAGGACCAGACGGAGAGGGCCAGACGGAGAGCGACAGATGGAGAGGACCAGACGGAGAGGGGCAGACGGAGAGGACCAGACGGAGAGGACCAGACGGAGAGGACCAGACGGAGAGGACCAGACGGAGAGGACCAAACGGAGAGGACCAGGCGGAGAGGACCAGACGGAGAGGGACAGACGGAGAGGACCAGACGGAGAGGACCAGACGGAGAGGACCAGGCGGAGAGGGACAGACGGAGAGGGACAGACAGAAAGGGACAGACGGAGAGGACCAGACGGAGAGGACCAGGCGGAGAGGACCAGGCGGAGAGGGCCAGACGGAGAGGACCAGACGGAGAGGACCAGACGGAGAGGACCAGACGGAGAGGACCAGGCGGAGAGGACCAGGCGGAGAGGACCAGAAGGAGAGGACCAGACGGAGAGGACCAGACGGAGAGGGCCAGACGGAGAGCGACAGACGGAGAGGACCAGGCGGAGAGGACCAGGCGGAGAGGACCAGACGGAGAGGACCAGAAGGAGAGGACCAGACGGAGAGGACCAGAAGGAGAGGACCAGACGGAGAGCGACAGATGGAGAGGACCAGGCGGAGAGGACCAGACGGAGAGCGACAGACGGAGAGGACCAGACGGAGAGGGGCAGACGGAGAGGACCAGACGGAGAGGACCAGACGGAGAGGGCCAGACGGAGAGGTCCAGACGGAGAGGACCAGACGGAGAGGACCAGACGGAGAGGACCAGGCGAAGAGGACCAGACGCAGAGCACCAGCCGGAGAGGACCAGATGGAGAGGGTAGGGACGGAGAGGACCAGACGGAGTGGACCAGGCGGAGAGGACCAGACGGAGAGGACCAGCCAGAGAGGACCAGGCGGAGAGGACCAGACGGAGAGGACCAGACGGAGAGGACCAGGCGGAGAGGACCAGACGGAGAGAGACAGACGGAGAGGACCAGACGGAGACCACCAGACGGAGAGGACCAGGCGGAGTGGACCAGGCGGAGAGGACCAGGCGGAGAGGACCAGGCGGAGAGGGGCAGTCTAGAGGGACAGACGGAGAGGGACAGACGGAGAGGACCAGGCGGAGAGGACCAGGCGGAAAGGATCAGGCGGAGAGGACCAGACGGAGAGGGCCAGGTGGAGAGGACCAGGCGGAGAGGACCAGGCGGAGAGGGGCAGACGGAGAGGACCAGACGGAAAGGATCCAGGCGGAGAGGACCAGACGGAGAGGACCCGGCGGAGAGGGGCAGACGGAGAGGACCAGACGGAGAGGACCAGGCGGAGGGGACCAGGCGGAGAGGGCCAGACGAAGAGGTCCCGGCGGAGAGGATCAGGCGGAGAGGACCAGGCGGAGAGGACCAGGCGGAGAGGAGCAGACGGAGAGGACCAGACGGAGAGGGCCAGACGGAGAGCGACAGACGGAGAGGACCAGGCGGAGAGGACCAGGCGGAGAGGACCAGACGGAGAGGACCAGACGGAGAGGACCAGAAGGAGAGGACCAGACGGAGAGGACCAGAAGGAGAGGACCAGATGGAGAGCGACAGATGGAGAGGACCAGGCGGAGAGGACCAGACGGAGAGGGCCAGACGGAGAGCGACAGATGGAGAGGACCAGACGGAGAGGGGCAGACGGAGAGGACCAGACGGAGAGGACCAGAGGGAGAGGGCCAGACGGAGAGGACCAGACGGAGAGGACCAGACGGGGAGGACCAGACGGAGAGGACCAGGCGAAGAGGACCAGGCCAAGAGGACCAGACGCAGAGCACCAGACGGAGAGGACCAGGCGGAGAGGACCAGACGGAGAGGGACAGACGGAGAGGACCAGACGGAGAGGACCAGACGGAGAGGACCAGGCGGAGAGGGACAGACGGAGAGGGACAGACGGAGAGGGACAGACGGAGAGGACCAGACGGAGAGGACCAGGCGGAGAGGGCCAGACGGAGAGGACCAGAAGGAGAGGACCAGACGGAGAGGACCAGAAGGAGAGGACCAGACGGAGAGCGACAGATGGAGAGGACCAGGCGGAGAGGACCAGACGGAGAGGGCCAGACGGAGAGCGACAGATGGAGAGGACCAGACGGAGAGGGGCAGACGGAGAGGACCAGACGGAGAGGACCAGACGGAGAGGACCAGACGGAGAGGACCAGACGGAGAGGACCAGACGGAGAGGACCAGACGGAGAGGGACAGACGGAGAGGACCAGACGGAGAGGACCAGACGGAGAGGACCAGGCGGAGAGGGACAGACGGAGAGGGACAGACAGAAAGGGACAGACGGAGAGGACCAGACGGAGAGGACCAGGCGGAGAGGACCAGGCGGAGAGGGCCAGACGGAGAGGACCAGACGGAGAGGACCAGACGGAGAGGACCAGACGGAGAGGAGCAGGCGGAGAGGACCAGCCGGAGAGGACCAGAAGGAGAGGACCAGACGGAGAGGACCAGACGGAGAGGGCCAGACGGAGAGCGACAGACGGAGAGGACCAGGCGGAGAGGACCAGGCGGAGAGGACCAGACGGAGAGGACCAGAAGGAGAGGACCAGACGGAGAGGACCAGAAGGAGAGGACCAGACGGAGAGCGACAGATGGAGAGGACCAGGCGGAGAGGACCAGACGGAGAGCGACAGACGGAGAGGACCAGACGGAGAGGGGCAGACGGAGAGGACCAGACGGAGAGGACAAGACGGAGAGGGCCAGACGGAGAGGTCCAGACGGAGAGGACCAGACGGAGAGGACCAGACGGAGAGGACCAGGCGAAGAGGACCAGACGCAGAGCACCAGCCGGAGAGGACCAGATGGAGAGGGTAGGGACGGAGAGGACCAGACGGAGAAGACCAGGCGGAGAGGACCAGACGGAGAGGACCAGCCAGAGAGGACCAGGCGGAGAGGACCAGACGGAGAGGACCAGACGGAGAGGACCAGGCGGAGAGGACCAGACGGAGAGAGACAGACGGAGAGGACCAGACGGAGACCACCAGACGGAGAGGACCAGGCGGAGTGGACCAGGCGGAGAGGACCAGGCGGAGAGGACCAGGCGGAGAGGGGCAGTCTAGAGGGACAGACGGAGAGGGACAGACGGAGAGGACCAGGCGGAGAGGACCAGGCGGAAAGGATCAGGCGGAGAGGACCAGACGGAGAGGGCCAGGTGGAGAGGACCAGGCGGAGAGGACCAGGCGGAGAGGGGCAGACGGAGAGGACCAGACGGAAAGGATCCAGGCGGAGAGGACCAGACGGAGAGGACCCGGCGGAGAGGGGCAGACGGAGAGGACCAGACGGAGAGGACCAGGCGGAGGGGACCAGGCGGAGAGGGCCAGACGAAGAGGTCCCGGCGGAGAGGATCAGGCGGAGAGGACCAGGCGGAGAGGACCAGGCGGAGAGGAGCAGACGGAGAGGACCAGACGGAGAGGGCCAGACGGAGAGCGACAGACGGAGAGGACCAGGCGGAGAGGACCAGGCGGAGAGGACCAGACGGAGAGGACCAGACGGAGAGGACCAGAAGGAGAGGACCAGACGGAGAGGACCAGAAGGAGAGGACCAGAGGGAGAGCGACAGATGGAGAGGACCAGGCGGAGAGGACCAGACGGAGAGGGCCAGACGGAGAGCGACAGATGGAGAGGACCAGACGGAGAGGGGCAGACGGAGAGGACCAGACGGAGAGGACCAGAGGGAGAGGGCCAGACGGAGAGGACCAGACGGAGAGGACCAGACGGGGAGGACCAGACGGAGAGGACCAGGCGAAGAGGACCAGGCCAAGAGGACCAGACGCAGAGCACCAGACGGAGAGGACCAGGCGGAGAGGACCAGACGGAGAGGGACAGACGGAGAGGACCAGACGGAGAGGACCAGACGGAGAGGACCAGGCGGAGAGGGACAGACGGAGAGGGACAGACGGAGAGGGACAGACGGAGAGGACCAGACGGAGAGGACCAGGCGGAGAGGGCCAGACGGAGAGGGCCAGACGGAGAGGACCAGACGGAGAGGACCAGACGGAGAGGACCAGACGGAGAGGACCAGACGGAGAGGACCAGGCGGAGAGGACCAGACGGAGAGGACCAGAAGGAGAGGACCAGACGGAGAGGACCAGACGGAGAGGGCCAGACGGAGAGCGACAGACGGAGAGGACCAGGCGGAGAGGACCAGGCGGAGAGGACCAGACGGAGAGGACCAGAAGGAGAGGACCAGACGGAGAGGACCAGAAGGAGAGGACCAGAAGGAGAGGACCAGACGGAGAGCGACAGATGGAGAGGACCAGGCGGAGAGGACCAGACGGAGAGGGCCAGACGGAGAGCGACAGACGGAGAGGACCAGACGGAGAGGGGCAGACGGAGAGGACCAGACGGAGAGGACCAGATGGAGAGGGCCAGACGGAGAGGACCAGACGGAGAGGACCAGACGGAGAGGACCAGACGGAGAGGACCAGGCGAAGAGGATCAGACGCAGAGCACCAGCCGGAGAGGACCAGGCGGAGAGGACCAGATGGAGAGGGTCGGGACGGAGAGGACCAGACGGAGCGGACCAGACGGAGAGGGACAGACGGAGAGGGACAGACGGAGAGGGACAGACGGAGAGGACCAGGCGGAGAGGACCAGAAGGAGAGGACCAGACGGAGAGGGCCAGACGGAGAGGGCCAGACGGAGAGGACCAGACGGAGAGGACCAGGCAGAGAGGACCAGGCGGAGAGGACCAGACGGAGAGGACCAGACGGAGAGCGACAGACGGAGAGGGACAGACGGAGAGGACCAGGCGGAGAGGACCAGACGGAGAGGACCAGACGGAGAGGGCCAGACGGAGAGGGCCAGACGGAGAGCGACAGACGGAGAGGACCAGACGGAGAGGACCAGGCGGAGAGGACGAGGCGGAGAGGACGAGGCGGAGAGGGCCAGACGGAGAGGACCAGACGGAGAGGACCAGGCGGAGAGGACCAGGCGGAGGGGACCAGACGGAGAGGACCAGACGGAGAGGACCAGGCGGAGAGGGCCAGACGGAGAGCACCAGACGGAGAGGACCAGACGGAGAGGACCAGACGGAGAGGTCCAGGCGGAGGGGACCAGGCGGAGAGGACCAGGAGGAGAGGACCAGGCGGAGAGGACCAGGCGGAGCGGACCAGGCGGAGAGGACCTGACGGAGAGGGACAGACGGAGTGGACCAGACGGAGAGGACCAGGCGGAGAGGACCAGGCGGAGAGGACCAGACGGAGAGGACCAGACGGAGAGGACCAGGCGGAGATGACCAGGCGGAGAGGACGAGGCGAAGAGGACCAGACGCAGAGCACCAGACGGAGAGGACCAGGCGTAGAGGACCAGACGGAGAGGACCAGGCGGAGAGGACCAGGCGGAGAGGATCAGGCGGAGAGGACCAGACGGAGAGGGCCAGACGGAGAGGACCAGGCGGAGAGGGGCAGACGGAGAGGACCAGACGGAAAGGATCCAGGCGGAGAGGACCAGACGGAGAGGACCCGGCGGAGAGGGGCAGACGGAGAGGACCAGACGGGGAGGACCAGGCGGAGAGGACCAGGCGGAGAGGAGCAGACGGAGAGGACCAGACGGAGAGGGCCAGACGGAGAGCGACAGACGGAGAGGACCAGGCGGAGAGGACCAGGCGGAGAGGACCAGACGGAGAGGACCAGACGGAGAGGACCAGAAGGAGAGGACCAGACGGAGAGGACCAGAAGGAGAGGACCAGACGGAGAGCGACAGATGGAGAGGACCAGGCGGAGAGGACCAGACGGAGAGGGCCAGACGGAGAGCGACAGATGGAGAGGACCAGACGGAGAGGGGCAGACGGAGAGGACCAGACGGAGAGGACCAGACGGAGAGGGCCAGACGGAGAGGACCAGACGGAGAGGACCAGACGGAGAGGACCAGACGGAGAGGACCAGACGGAGAGGACCAGACGGAGAGGACCAGACGGAGAGGACCAGACGGAGAGGGACAGACGGAGAGGACCAGACGGAGAGGACCAGACGGAGAGGACCAGGCGGAGAGGGACAGACGGAGAGGGACAGACGGAAAGGGACAGACGGAGAGGACCAGACGGAGAGGACCAGGCGGAGAGGGCCAGGCGGAGAGGGCCAGACGGAGAGGGCCAGACGGAGAGGACAAGACGGAGAGGACCAGACGGAGAGGACCAGGCGGAGAGGACCAGGCGGAGAGGACCAGGCGGAGAGGACCAGAAGGAGAGGACCAGACGGAGAGGACCAGACGGAGAGGGCCAGACGGAGAGCGACAGACGGAGAGGACCAGGCGGAGAGGACCAGGCGGAGAGGACCAGACGGAGAGGACCAGAAGGAGAGGACCAGACGGAGAGGACCAGAAGGAGAGGACCAGACGGAGAGCGACAGATGGAGAGGACCAGGCGGAGAGGACCAGACGGAGAGGACCAGACGGAGAGGGCCAGACGGAGAGCGACAGACGGAGAGGACCAGACGGAGAGGGGCAGACGGAGAGGACAAGACGGAGAGGACCAGACGGAGAGGGCCAGACGGAGAGGACCAGACGGAGAGGACCAGACGGAGAGGACCAGACGGAGCGGACCAGACGGAGAGGACCAGGCGAAGAGGACCAGACGCAGAGCACCAGCCGGAGAGGACCAGGCGGAGAGGACCAGATGGAGAGGGTCGGGACGGAGAGGACCAGACGGAGAGGACCAGACGGAGAGGACCAGGCGGAGAGGGACAGACGGAGAGGGACAGACGGAGAGGGACAGACGGAGAGGACCAGGCGGAGAGGACCAGAAGGAGAGGACCAGACGGAGAGGACCAGACGGAGAGGGCCAGACGGAGAGGGCCAGACGGAGAGGACCAGACGGAGAGGACCAGACGGAGAGGACCAGACGGAGAGGACCAGACGGAGAGGACCAGGCGGAGAGGACCAGGCGGAGAGGACCAGACGGAGAGGACCAGACGGAGAGCGACAGACGGAGAGGACCAGGCGGAGAGGACCAGACGGAGAGGGCCAGACGGAGAGGGCCAGACGGAGAGCGACAGACGGAGAGGACGAGACGGAGAGGACCAGGCGGAGAGGACCAGAAAGAGAGGGCCAGACGGAGAGCACCAGACGGAGAGGACCAGACGGAGAGGACCAGACGGAGAGGACGAGGCGGAGAGGACGAGGCGGAGAGGGCCAGACGGAGAGGACCAGACGGAGAGGACCAGGCGGAGAGGACCAGACGGAGAGGACCAGACGGAGAGGACCAGGTGGAGAGGACCAGGTGGAGAGGGCCAGACGGAGAGCACCAGACGGAGAGGACCAGACGGAGAGGACCAGACGGAGAGGTCCAGGCGGAGGGGACCAGGCGGAGAGGACCAGGAGGAGAGGACCAGGCGGAGAGGACCAGGCGGAGCGGACCAGGCGGAGAGGACCAGACGGAGAGGGACAGACGGAGAGGACCAGACGGAGAGGACCAGGCGGAGAGGACCAGACGGAGAGGACCAGACGGAGAGGACCAGGCGGAGATGACCAGGCGGAGAGGACGAGGCGAAGAGGACCAGACGCAGAGCACCAGACGGAGAGGACCAGGCGTAGAGGACCAGAAGGAGAGGACCAGACGGAGAGGACCAGACGGAGAGGGACAGACGGAGAGGACCAGACGGAGAGGACCAGGCGGAGAGGACCAGGCGGAGAGGACCAGACGGAGAGGGCCAGACGGAGAACGACAGACGGAGAGGACCAGGTGGAGAGGACTACAAGGAGAGGACCAGACGGAGAGGGCCAGACGGAGAGCGACAGATGGAGAGGACCAGACGGAGAGGACCAGGCGGAGAGCACAAGGCGGAGAGGACCAGGCGGAGAGGACCAGACGGAGAGGACCAGGCGGAGAGGACCAGGCGGAGAGGACCAGACGGAGAGGACCAGACGGAGAGGGCCAGACGGAAAGCGACAGACGGAGAGGACCAGGCGGAGAGGACCAGGCGGAGAGGACCAGACGGAGAGGACCAGAAGGAGAGGACCAGACGGAGAGCGACAGATGGAGAAGACCAGGTGGAGAGGACCAGACGGAGAGGACCAGATGGAGAGCGACAGACGGAGAGGGGCAGACGGTGAGGACCAGACGGAGAGGACCAGACGGAGAGGGCCAGACGGAGAGGACCAGACGGAGAGGACCAGAAGGAGAGGACCAGACGGAGAGGACCAGACGGAGAGGGCCAGACGGAGAGCAACAGACGGAGAGGACCAGGCGGAGAGCACCAGACGGAGAGGGCCAGACGGAGAGGGCCAGACGGAGAGCGCCAGACGGAGAGCGCCAGACGGAGAGGACCAGACGGAGAGGACCAGACGGAGAGCACCAGGCGGAGAGGACCAGGCGGAGAGGACCAGACAGAGAGGACCAGACGGAGAGGACCAGGCGGAGAGGACCAGACGGAGAGGACCAGACGGAGAGGGCCAGACGGAGAGCGACAGACGGAGAGGACCAGGCGGAGAGGACCAGGCGGAGAGGACCAGACGGAGAGGACCAGACGGAGAGGACCAGAAGGAGAGGACCAGACGGAGAGCGACAGAAGGAGAGGACCAGGCGGAGAGGGCCAGACGGAGAGGACCAGACGGAGAGGACCAGACAGAGAGGGCCAGGCGGAGAGGGACAGACGGAGAGGGACAGACGGAAAGGGACAGACGGAGAGGACCAGACGGAGAGGACCAGGCGGAGAGGACCAGGCGGAGAGGGCCAGACGGAGAGGGCCAGACGGAGAGGACCAGACGGAGAGGACCAGGCGGAGAGGACCAGGCGGAGAGGACCAGGCGGAGAGGACCAGGCGGAGAGGACCAGACGGAGAGGGCCAGACGGAGAGCGACAGACGGAGAGGACCAGGCGGAGAGGACCAGGCGGAGAGGACCAGACGGAGAGGACCAGACGGAGAGGACCAGAAGGAGAGGGCCAGACGGAGAGGACCAGACGGAGAGGGCCAGACGGAGAGCAACAGACGGAGAGGACCAGGCGGAGAGGACCAGACGGAGAGGGCCAGACGGAGAGCGACAGACGGTGAGCGACAGACGGAGAGGACCAGGCGGAGAGGACCAGACGGAGAGGACCAGAAGGAGAGGGCCAGACGGAGAGGACCAGACGGAGAGGGCCAGACGGAGAGCAACAGACGGAGAGGACCAGGCGGAGAGGACCAGACGGAGAGGACAAGACGGAGAGGGCCAGACGGAGAGGGCCAGACGGAGAGCGACAGACGGAGAGCGACAGACGGATAGGACCAGGCGGAGAGGACCAGAAGGAGAGGGCCAGACGGAGAGCACCAGACGGAGAGGACCAGGCGGAGAGGGCCAGGCGGAGAGGGCCAGGCGGAGAGGGCCAGACGGAGAGGGCCAGACGGAGAGCACCAGACGGAGAGGACCAGGCGGAGAGGGCCAGGCGGAGAGGACCAGGCGGAGAGGGCCAGGCGGAGAGGGCCAGACGGAGAGCACCAGGCGGAGAGGACCAGACGGAGAGGACCAGACGGAGAGGACCAGGCGGAGAGGGCCAGACGGAGAGCGCCAGACGGAGAGGGCCAGGCGGAGAGGACCAGACGGAGAGGACCAGACGGAGAGGACCAGGCGGAGAGGACCAGACGGAGAGGACCAGGCGGAGAGGACCAGGCGGAGAGGACCAGACGGAGAGAGACAGACGGAGAGGACCAGACGGAGAGCACCAGACGGAGAGGACCAGGCGGAGTGGACCAGGCGGAGTGGACCAGGCGGAGAGGACCAGGCGGAGAGGACCAGGTGGAGAGGACCAGACGGAGAGGGCCAGACGGAGAGGACCCGGCGGAGAGGGGCAGACGATGAGGACCAGGCGGAGAGGGCCAGGCGGAGAGGGCCAGACGAAGAGGTCCCGGCGTAGAGGACCAGGCGGAGAGGACCAGGCGGAGAGGAGCAGACGGAGAGTACCAGACGGAGAGGACCAGACGGAGAGGACCAGGCGAAGAGGACCAGACGGAGAGGACCAGCCAGAGAGGAGCAGATGGAGAGGACGAGGCGGAGTGGACCAGACGGAGAGGGCCAGACGAAGAGGTCCCGGCAGAGAGGACCAGGCGGAGAGGACCAGGCGGAGAGGGACAGACGGAGAGGGGCAGACGGAGAGGGGCAGGCAGAGAGGACCAGACGGAGAGGACCAGACGGAGAGGGGCAGATGGAGAGGGACAGACGGAGAAGACCAGACGGAGAGGGGCAGGCGGAGAGGACCAGACGGAGAGGGGCAGGCGGAGAGGACCAGACGGAGAGGACCAGGCGAAAAGGACCTGGCGGAGAGGGCCAGACGGAGAGGACCAGGCGGAGAGGGGAAGGTGTAGAGGACCAGACGGAGAGGACCAGGCGGAGAGGGCCAGACGGAGAGCACCAGACGGAGAGGACCAGGCGGAGAGGACCAGGCGGAGAGGGCCAGACGGAGAGCACCAGGCGGAGAGGACCAGACGGAGAGGGGCAGACGGAGAGGACCAGACGGAGAGGACCAGACGGAGAGGGCCAGACGGAGAGGACCAGACGGAGAGGACCAGAC
Organism: Somniosus microcephalus; assembly: GCF_052327205.1. NCBI lineage: Eukaryota > Metazoa > Chordata > Chondrichthyes > Squaliformes > Somniosidae > Somniosus > Somniosus microcephalus. Next base: position 12,289,726 of record NC_141018.1, on the reverse strand, counting down.
GGAGAGGACCAGACGGAGAGGACCAGACGGAGAGGACCAGGCGAAGAGGACCAGACGCAGAGCACCAGACGGAGAGGACCAGGCGGAGAGGACCAGATGGAGAGGGTCGGGACGGAGAGGACCAGACGGAGAGGACCAGACGGAGAGGACCAGGCGGAGAGGGACAGACGGAGAGGGACAGACGGAGAGGGACAGACGGAGAGGGACAGACGGAGAGGACCAGGCGGAGAGGACCAGAAGGAGAGGACCAGACGGAGAGGACCAGACGGAGAGGGCCAGACGGAGAGGGCCAGACGGAGAGGGCCAGACGGAGAGGACCAGACGGAGAGGACCAGACGGAGAGGACCAGACGGAGAGGACCAGGCGGAGAGGACCAGACGGAGAGGACCAGACGGAGAGGACCAGACGGAGAGGGCCAGACGGAGAGCGACAGACGGAGAGGACCAGGCGGAGAGGACCAGACGGAGAGGACCAGACGGAGAGGACCAGACGGAGAGGGCCAGACGGAGAGGACCAGACGGAGAGGGACAGACAGAGAGGACCAGACGGAGAGGACCAGGCGGAGAGGACCAGGCGGAGAGGACCAGAAAGAGAGGGCCAGACGGAGAGCACCAGACGGAGAGGACCAGACGGAGAGGACCAGACGGAGAGGACGAGGCGGAGAGGACGAGGCGGAGAGGGCCAGACGGAGAGGACCAGGCGGAGAGGACCAGGCGGAGAGGACCAGGCGGAGAGGACCAGACGGAGAGGACCAGACGGAGAGGACCAGACGGAGAGGACCAGGCGGAGAGGGCCAGACGGAGAGCACCAGACGGAGAGGACCAGACGGAGAGGACCAGACGGAGGGGACCAGGCGGAGAGGACCAGGAGGAGAGGACCAGGCGGAGAGGACCAGGCGGAGCGGACCAGGCGGAGAGGACCAGACGGAGAGGGACAGACGGAGAGGACCAGACGGAGAGGACCAGGCGGAGAGGACCAGGCGGAGAGGACCAGACGGAGAGGACCAGACGGAGAGGACCAGGCGGAGATGACCAGGCGGAGAGGACGAGGCGAAGAGGACCAGACGCAGAGCACCAGACGGAGAGGACCAGGCGTAGAGGACCAGACGGAGAGGACCAGAAGGAGAGGACCAGACGGAGAGGACCAGACGGAGAGGGACAGACGGAGAGGACCAGACGGAGAGGACCAGGCGGAGAGGACCAGGCGGAGAGGACCAGGCGGAGAGGACCAGACGGAGAGGACCAGACGGAGAGGGCCAGACGGAGAACGACAGACGGAGAGGACCAGGTGGAGAGGACTACAAGGAGAGGACCAGACGGAGAGGGCCAGACGGAGAGGGCCAGACGGAGAGCGACAGACGGAGAGGACCAGACGGAGAGGACCAGGCGGAGAGCACAAGGCAGAGAGGACCAGGCGGAGAGGACCAGACGGAGAGGACCAGACGGAGAGGACCAGGCGGAGAGGACCAGACAGAGAGGACCAGACGGAGAGGGCCAGACGGAGAGCGACAGACGGAGAGGACCAGGCGGAGAGGACCAGACGGAGAGGGCCAGACGGAGAGCGCCAGACGGAGAGGGCCAGACGGCGAGCGACAGACGGAGAGGACCAGACGGGGTGGACCAGGTGGAGAGGACCAGAAGGAGAGGGCCAGACGGAGAGCACCAGACGGAGAGGACCAGACGGAGAGGACCAGACGGAGAGGACGAGGCGGAGAGGACGAGGCGGAGAGGGCCAGACGGAGAGGACCAGGCGGAGAGGACCAGGCGGAGAGGACCAGACGGAGAGGACCAGACGGAGAGGGCCAGGCGGAGAGGGCCAGACGGAGAGGACCAGACGGAGAGGACCAGGCGGAGAGGACCAGGCGGAGAGGACCAGGCGGAGAGGACCAGGAGGAGAGGACCAGGCGGAGAGGACCAGGCGGAGAGGACCAGGCGGAGAGGACCAGGCGGAGAGGACCAGGCGGAGAGGGCCAGGCGGAGAGGACCAGACGGAGAGGACCAGACGGAGAGGACCAGACGGAGAGGACCAGACGGAGAGGACCAGGCGGAGAGGACCAGACGGAGAGGACCAGGCGGAGAGGGCCAGACGGAGAGCACCAGGCGGAGAGGACCAGACCGAGAGGACCAGACGGAGAGCGCCAGACGGAGAGGGCCAGGCGGAGAGGACCAGACGGATAGGACCAGGCGGAGAGGACCAGACGAAGAGGACCAGCCGGAGAGGACCAGGCGGAGAGGACCAGACGGAGAGGACCAGACGGAGAGGACCAGGCGGAGAGGACCAGACGGAGAGAGACAGACGGAGAGGACCAGACGGAGAGCACCAGACGGAGAGGACCAGGCGGAGTGGACCAGGCGGAGAGGACCAGGCGGAGAGGACCAGGCGGAGAGGGGCAGTCTAGAGGGACAGACGGAGAGGGACAGACGGAGAGGACCAGGCGGAGAGGACCAGGCGGAGAGGATCAGGCGGAGAGGACCAGACGGAGAGGGCCAGACGGAGAGGACCAGGCGGAGAGGACCAGGCGGAGAGGGGCAGACGGAGAGGACCAGACGGAAAGGATCCAGGCGGAGAGGACCAGACGGAGAGGACCCGGCGGAGAGGGGCAGACGGAGAGGACCAGACGGAGAGGACCAGGCGGAGGGGACCAGGCGGAGAGGGCCAGACGAAGAGGTCCCGGCGGAGAGGACCAGGCGGAGAGGACCAGGCGGAGAGGACCAGGCGGAGAGGAGCAGACGGAGAGGACAAGACGGAGAGGGCCAGACGGAGAGCGACAGACGGAGAGGACCAGGCGGAGAGGACCAGGCGGAGAGGACCAGACGGAGAGGACCAGACGGAGAGGACCAGAATGAGAGGACCAGACGGAGAGGACCAGAAGGAGAGGACCAGAGGGAGAGCGACAGATGGAGAGGACCAGGCGGAGAGGACCAGACGGAGAGGGCCAGACGGAGAGCGACAGATGGAGAGGACCAGACGGAGAGGGGCAGACGGAGAGGACCAGACGGAGAGGACCAGATGGAGAGGGCCAGACGGAGAGGACCAGACGGAGAGGACCAGACGGAGAGGACCAGACGGAGAGGACCAGGCCAAGAGGACCAGGCCAAGAGGACCAGACGCAGAGCACCAGACGGAGAGGACCAGGCGGAGAGGACCAGACGGAGAGGGACAGACGGAGAGGACCAGACGGAGAGGACCAGACGGAGAGGACCAGACGGAGAGGGACAGACGGAGAGGGACAGACGGAGAGGGACAGACGGAGAGGACCAGACGGAGAGGACCAGGCGGAGAGGACCAGGCGGAGAGGGCCAGACGGAGAGGGCCAGACGGAGAGGACCAGACGGAGAGGACTAGACGGAGAGGACCAGACGGAGAGGACCAGACGGAGAGGACCAGACGGAGAGGACCAGGCGGAGAGGACCAGACGGAGAGGACCAGAAGGAGAGGACCAGACTGAGAGGACCAGACGGAGAGGGCCAGACGGAGAGCGACAGACGGAGAGGACCAGGCGGAGAGGACCAGGCGGAGAGGACCAGACGGAGAGGACCTGAAGGAGAGGACCAGACGGAGAGGACCAGAAGGAGAGGACCAGACGGAGAGCGACAGATGGAGAGGACCAGGCGGAGAGGACCAGACGGAGAGGGCCAGTCGGAGAGCGACAGACGGAGAGGACCAGACGGAGAGGGGCAGACGGAGAGGACCAGACGGAGAGGACCAGACGGAGAGGGCCAGACGGAGAGGACCAGACGGAGAGGACCAGACGGAGAGGACCAGACGGAGAGGACCAGGCGAAGAGGACCAGACGCAGAGCACCAGCCGGAGAGGACCAGGCGGAGAGGACCAGATGGAGAGGGTCGGGACGGAGAGGACCAGACGGAGAGGACCAGACGGAGAGGACCAGACGGAGAGGACCAGGCGGAGAGGGACAGACGGAGAGGGACAGACGGAGAGGACCAGGCGGAGAGGACCAGAAGGAGAGGACCAGACGGAGAGGACCAGACGGAGAGGACCAGACGGAGAGGGCCAGACGGAGAGGGCCAGACGGAGAGGACCAGACGGAGAGGACCAGACGGAGAGGACCAGGCGGAGAGGACCAGGCGGAGAGGACCAGACGGAGAGGACCAGACGGAGAGGACCAGACGGAGAGCGACAGACGGAGAGGACCAGACGGAGAGGACCAGACGGAGAGGAGCAGACAACGAGGACCAGACGGAGAGGGACAGACGGAGAGGAGCAGACGGAGAGGAGCAGACGTAGAGGGACAGACGGGGAGGACCAGACGGAGAGGACCAGGCGGAGAGGACCAGGCGGAGAGGACCAGACGGAGAGGACCAGACGGAGAGGACCAGACGGAGAGGACCAGGCGGAGAGGACCAGGCGGAGAGGACCAGACGGAAGGGACCAGGCGGAGAGGAGCAGACAACGAGGACCAGACGGAGAGGGACAGACAGAGAGGAGCAGACGGAGAGGAGCAGACGTAGAGGGACAGACGGGGAGGACCAGACGGAGAGGACCAGACGGAGAGGACCAGGCGGAGAGGACCAGACGGAGCAGACGGAGAGGTCCAGACGGAGAGGACCAGACGGAGAGGACCAGGCGGAGAGGGGCAGGTGGAGAGCGACAGACGGAGAGGACCAGCCAGAGAGGACCAGACGGAAAGGCCCTGGCGGAGATGGCCAGACGGAGAGGACCAGGCGGAGAGGACCAGGCGGAGAGGACCAGGCTGAGTGGACCAGACGGAGAGGACCAGACGGAGAGGACCAGACGGAAGGGACCAGACGGAGAGGACCAGACGGAGAGGACCAGACGGAGAGGACCAGGCGGAGAGGACCAGGCGGAGAGGACCAGACGGAGAGGACCAGGCGGAGAGGACCAGACGGAGAGGACCAGACGGAGAGGACCAGGCGGAGATGACCAGGCGGAGAGGACGAGGCGAAGAGGACCAGACGCAGAGCACCAGACGGAGAGGACCAGGCGTAGAGGACCAGACGGAGAGGACCAGAAGGAGAGGACAAGACGGAGAGGACCAGACGGAGAGGGACAGACGGAGAGGACCAGACGGAGAGGACCAGGCGGAGAGGACCAGGCGGAGAGGACCAGACGGAGAGGACCAGACGGAGAGGGCCAGACGGAGAACGACAGACGGAGAGGACCAGGTGGAGAGGACTACAAGGAGAGGACCAGACGGAGAGGGCCAGACGGAGAGGGCCAGACGGAGAGCGACAGACGGAGAGGACCAGACGGAGAGGACCAGACGGAGAGCACAAGGCGGAGAGGACCAGGCGGAGAGGACCAGACGGAGAGGACCAGACGGAGAGGACCAGACGGAGAGGACCAGGCGGAGAGGACCAGACGGAGAGGACCAGACGGAGAGGGCCAGACGGAGAGCGACAGACGGAGAGGACCAGGCGGAGAGGACCAGGCGGAGAGGACCAGACGGAGAGGGCCAGACGGAGAGCGCCAGACGGAGAGGGCCAGACGGAGGGCGACAGACGGAGAGGACCAGACGGGGAGGACCAGGTGGAGAGGACCAGAAGGAGAGGACCAGACGGAGAGCACCAGACGGAGAGGACCAGACGGAGAGGACCAGACGGAGAGGACGAGGCAGAGAGGACGAGGCGGAGAGGGCCAGACGGAGAGGACCAGGCGGAGAGGACCAGGCGGAGAGGACCAGACGGAGAGGACCAGACGGAGAGGACCAGACGGAGAGGGCCAGGCGGAGAGGGCCAGACGGAGAGGACCAGGCGGAGAGGACCAGGCGGAGAGGACCAGGCGGAGAGGACCAGGAGGAGAGGACCAGGCGGAGAGGACCAGGCGGAGAGGACCAGGCGGAGAGGACCAGGCGGAGAGGGCCAGGCGGAGAGGACCAGACGGAGAGGACCAGACGGAGAGGACCAGACGGAGAGGACCAGGCGGAGAGGACCAGACGGAGAGGACCAGGCGGAGAGGGCCAGACGGAGAGCACCAGGCGGAGAGGACCAGACCGAGAGGACCAGACGGAGAGGACCAGACGGAGAGCGCCAGACGGAGAGGGCCAGGCGGAGAGGACCAGACGGAGAGGACCAGGCGGAGAGGACCAGACGAAGAGGACCAGCCGGAGAGGACCAGGCGGAGAGGACCAGACGGAGATGACCAGACGGAGAGGACCAGGCGGAGAGGACTAGACGGAGAGAGACAGACGGAGAGGACCAGACGGAGAGCACCAGACGGAGAGGACCAGGCGGAGTGGACCAGGCGGAGAGGACCAGGCGGAGAGGGGCAGTCTAGAGGGACAGACGGAGAGGGACAGACGGAGAGGACCAGGCGGAGAGGACTAGGCAGAGAGGATCAGGCGGAGAGGACCAGACGGAGAGGGCCAGACGGAGAGGACCAGGCGGAGAGGACCAGGCGGGGAGGGGCAGACGGAGAGGACCAGACGGAAAGGATCCAGGCGGAGAGGACCAGACGGAGAGGACCCGGCGGAGAGGGGCAGACGGAGAGGACCAGACGGAGAGGACCAGGCGGAGGGGACCAGGCGGAGAGGGCCAGACGAAGAGGTCCCGGCGGAGAGGACCAGGCGGAGAGGACCAGGCGGAGAGGACCAGGCGGAGAGGAGCAGACGGAGAGGACCAGACGGAGAGGGCCAGACGGAGAGCGACAGACGGAGAGGACCAGGCGGAGAGGACCAGGCGGAGAGGACCAGATGGAGAGGACCAGACGGAGAGGACCAGAAGGAGAGGACCAGACGGAGAGGACCAGAAGGAGAGGACCAGACGGAGAGCGACAGATGGAGAGGACCAGGCGGAGAGGACCAGACGGAGAGGGCAAGACGGAGAGCGACAGATGGAGAGGACCAGACGGAGAGGGGCAGGTGGAGAGGACCAGACGGAGAGGACCAGATGGAGAGGGCCAGATGGAGAGGGCCAGACGGAGAGGACCAGACGGAGAGGTCCAATCGGAGAGGACCAGACGGAGAGGACCAGACGGAGAGCACCAGACGGAGAGGACCAGGCGGAGAGGACCAGACGGAGAGGGACAGACGGAGAGGGACAGACGGAGAGGGACAGACGGAGAGGACCAGACGGAGAGGACCAGGCGGAGAGGACCAGGCGGAGAGGGCCAGACGGAGAGGGCCAGACGGAGAGGACCAGACGGAGAGGACCAGACGGAGAGGACCAGACGGAGAGGACCAGGCGGAGAGGACCAGGCGGAGAGGACCAGACGGAGAGGACCAGAAGGAGAGGACCAGACTGAGAGGACCAGACGGAGAGGGCCAGACGGAGAGCGACAGACGGAGAGGACCAGGCGGAGAGGACCAGGCGGAGAGGACCAGACGGAGAGGACCAGGCGGAGAGGACCAGACGGAGAGGACCAGACGGAGAGGACCAGACGGAGAGGGCCCGACGGAGAGGGCCAGACGGAGAGGACCAGACGGAGAGGACCAGACGGAGAGGACCAGGCGGAGAGGACCAGGCGGAGAGGACCAGACGGAGAGGACCAGACGGAGAGGACCAGACGGAGAGCGACAGACCGAGAGGACCAGACGGAGAGGACCAGACGGAGAGGAGCAGACAACGAGGACCAGACGGAGAGGGACAGACAGAGAGGAGCAGACGGAGAGGAGCAGACGTAGAGGGACAGACGGGGAGGACCAGACGGAGAGGACCAGGCGGAGAGGACCAGGCGGAGAGGACCAGACGGAGAGGACCAGACGGAGAGGACCAGACGGAGAGGACCAGGCGGAGAGGATCTGGCGGAGAGGACCAGACGGAAGGGACCAGGCGGAGAGGAGCAGACAACGAGGACCAGACGGAGAGGGACAGACAGAGAGGAGCAGACGGAGTGGAGCAGACGTAGAGGGACAGACGGGGAGGACCAGACGGAGAGGACCAGACGGAGAGGACCAGGCGGAGAGGGGCAGGTGGAGAGCGACAGACGGAGAGGACCAGCCAGAGAGGACCAGACGGAAAGGCCCTGGCGGAGATGGCCAGACGGAGAGGACCAGGCGGAGAGGACCAGGCGGAGAGGACCAGGCTGAGTGGACCAGACGGAGAGGACCAGACGGAGAGGACCAGACGGAAGGGACCAGACGGAGAGGACCAGACGGAGAGGACCAGGCGGAGTGGACCAGATGGAGAGGACCAGACGGAGAGGACCAGATGAAGAGGGACAGATGGAGAGGGCCAGACGGGGAGGACCAGACGGAGAGGACCAGACGGGGAGGGACAGACGGAGAGGACCAGACGGAGAGGGACAGATGGAGAGGACCAGACGAGGAGGACCAGACGGAGAGGACCAGACGGGGAGGACCAGACGGGGAGGACCAGACGGGGAGGACCAGACGGAGTGGGGCAGGCGGAGAGGGACAGACGGAGAGGGACAGATGGAGAGGGACAGACGGAGAGGGACAGAGTGAGAGGACCAGGCGGAGAGGACCAGACGGAAAGGCCCTGGCGGAGATGGCCAGACGGAGAGGACCAGGCGGAGAGGACCAGGCGGAGAGGACCAGGCTGAGTGGACCAGACGGAGAGGACCAGACGGAGAGGACCAGACGGAAGGGACCAGACGGAGAGGATCAGACGGAGAGGACCAGGCGGAGTGGACCAGATGGAGAGGACCAGACGGAGAGGACCAGATGAAGAGGGACAGATGGAGAGGGCCAGACGGGGAGGACCAGACGGAGAGGACCAGACGGGGAGGGACAGACGGAGAGGACCAGACGGAGAGGGACAGATGGAGAGGACCAGACGAGGAGGACCAGACGGAGAGGACCAGACGGGGAGGACCAGACGGGGAGGACCAGACGGGGAGGACCAGACGGAGTGGGGCAGGCGGAGAGGGACAGACGGAGAGGGACAGATGGAGAGGGACAGACGGAGAGGACCAGACGGAGAGGGACAGGCGGAGAGGGACAGACGGAGAGGACCAGGCGGAGAGGGACAGACGGAGAGGGACAGAGTGAGAGGACCAGGCGGAGAGGACCAGACGGAACGGTCCAGACGGAGAGGACCAGATGGAGAGGGACAGACGGAGAGGGGCAGACAGAGAGGGGCAGACGGAGAGGACCAGGCGGAGAGGACCAGACGGAGAGTGACAGATGGAGAGGACCAGACGGAGAGGACCAGACGGAAAGGTCCAGGCGGAGAGGACCAGACGAAGAGGACCCGGCGGAGAGGACCAGGCGGAGAGGACCAGACGGAGAGGACCAGACGGAAAGGACCAGGCGGAAAGGACCAGGCGGAGAGGGCCAGACGACGAGGGACAGACGGAGAGGAGCAGGCGGAGAGGACCAGACGGAGAGGACCAGACGGAAAGGGGCAGACGGAGAGGGACAGACGGAGAGGGGCAGACGGAGAGGACCAGACAGAGAGGGGCAGACGGAGAGGACCAGACGGAGAGGGGAAGACGGAGAGGACCAGACGGAGAGGACCAGACGGAAAGGGGCAGACGGAGAGGACCAGACGGAGAGGACCAGGCGGAGAGAGAGAGACGGAGAGGACCAGACGGAGTGGGACAGACGGAGAGGACCAGATGGAGAGAGACAGACGGAGAGGGCCAGACGGAGAGGACCAGACGGAGAGAGACAGACGGAGAGGACCAGACGGAGGGGAGCAGGCGGAGAGGACCAGACGGAGAGAGACAGGCGGAGAGGACCAGACGGCGAGAGACAGACGGAGAGGACCAGACCGAGAGGACCAGACGGAGAGGGACAGACGGAGAGGACCAGACGGAGAGGGACAGACGGAGAGGACCAGATGGAGAGAGACAGACGGAGAGGACCAGACGGAGAGGACCAGACGGAGAGGACCAGGCGGAGAGGACCAGACGGAGAGGATCAGACGGAGAGGGGCAGACGGAGAGGACCAGACGGAGAGGACCAGACAGAGAGGACCAGGCGGAGAGGACCAGACGGAGAGGATCAGACGGAGAGGGGCAGACGGAGAGGACCAGACGGAGAGGACCAGACAGAGAGGACCAGGCGGAGAGGACCAGACGGAGAGGACCAGACGGAGAGGACCAGACGGAGAGGGGCAGACGGAGAGGACCAGGCGGAGAGGACCAGACGGAGAGGGGCAGACGGAGAGGACCAGGCGGAGAGGACCAGACGGAGAGGGCCAGATGGAGAGGACCAGACGGAGAGGGGCAGACGGAGAGGACCAGACGGAGAGGACCAGACGGAGAGGGGCAGACGGAGAGGACCAGGCGGAGAGGACCAGACGGAGAGGGCCAGACGGAGAGGACCAGGCGGAGAGGACCAGACGGAGAGGACCAGACGGAGAGGGACAGACGGAGCAGACCAGACGGAGACGGACAGGCGGAGAGGGAGAGATGGAGAGGACCAGACGGAGAGGGGCAGACGGTGAGGACCAGACGGAGGGGGACAGACGGAGAGGGAGAGATGGAGAGGACCAGACGGAGAGGGACAGGCGGAGAGGACCAGGCGGAGAGGACCAGACGGAGAGGACCAGACGGAGAGGACCAGACGGTGAGGACCAGGCGGAGAGGACCAGGCGGAGAAGGCCAGACGGAGAGGACCAGGCAGAGAGGACCAGACGGTGAGGACCAGGCGGAGAGGACCAGGCGGAGAGGGCCAGGCGGAGAGGACCAGGCGGAGAGGACCAGGCGGAGAGGGCCAGACGGAGAGGACCAGGCGGAGAGGACCAGACGGTGAGGACCAGGCGGAGAGGACCAGGCGGAGAGGGCCAGTTGGTGAGGACCAGGCGGAGAGGACCAGACGGAGAGGACCAGGCGGAGAGGACCAGGCGGAGAGGACCAGGCGGTGAGGACCAGGCGGAGAGGACCAGACGGAGAGGGGCAGACGGAGAAGACCAGACGGAGAGGGACAGACGGAGAGGACCAGGCGGAGAGGACCAGACGGAGAGGACCAGACGGAGAAGACCAGACGGAGAGGGGCAGACGGAGAAGACCAGACGGAGAGGGGCAGACGGAGAAGACCAGACGGAGAGGGCCAGTCGGTGAGGACCAGGTGGAGAGGGGCAGACGGAGAGGGGCAGACGGAGAAGACCAGACGGAGAGGGACAGACGGAGAGGACCAGGCGGAGAGGACCAGACGGAGAGGACCAGACGGAGAGGGGCAGACGGAGAAGACCAGACGGAGAGGGACAGACGGAGAGGACCAGGCGGAGAGGACCAGACGGAGAGGACCAGACGGAGAGGGCCAGTCGGTGAGGACCAGGTGGAGAGGGGCAGACGGAGAAGACCAGACGGAGAGGACCAGGCGGAGAGGACCAGGCCGCGAGGACCAGACGGAGAGGGGCAGACGGAGAAGACCAGACGGAGAGGACCAGGCGGAGAGGGGCAGATGAGGTACATGATACTAAGTGGAATGAAGAAGGCTATTTCGAGTTAAACCACGACTGCAGGGTGAAGAGTCAGGTACAAGCTGGTCAAATACAAGTTGTGCACTCAGCAAACAATTCAACAAGAAGTGATTAATATGTAGATTGGACTCTGGGTTGGATAATGGGGAATCACTCAAGAGGTGAGTACACACTGTGAAGGGGGAATCATAGACATCTATGCCAGGATGAGGCTGGGGGGTGAATGGCCTCCCTTATCTTGCCTCTCTCCGTCACACTCCCGCTGCTGTCCTCAGTGAAGTCAGCTCACTGTGCACAATCTGGAGATCAGATCTGGGACTGTCCAGTCTGTATGGCACCACAGTGGGTACTTACCCATTAAACACTCTCAGGACCATCCACAGAGCAAAAGCTGTCCCTAATTCATCAGTTTCATATCACAAGGTTGGTTGATACGGGAAAGGAAGACATTTAAACTCGTACAGAAAGGGTTTTCTGAGGTTGGGTGTCAGGTATTTCAAAGTATTCACAGCACAGAAACAGGCCATTCGGCCCAACTGGTCTATGCCTGTGTTAATGCTCCACACGAGCCTCCTCCCACCCTATTTCATCTCACCACATCAACATACCCTTCTATTCCTTTCTCCCTCATGTGTTTATCCAGCTTCCCCTTAAATGCATCGATACTATTCACCTCAACCACTCCCTGTGGTAGCAAGTTCCACATTCTCACCACTCTCTGGGTAAAGACGTTTCTCCTGAATTCCTTATTGGATTTATTCGTGACTGTCTAATATTTATGGCTCTTAGGCCTAGATGGCCCCACAAGTGGAAACATCTTGTCTATGTCTATCCTATCGAACCCTTTCATAATTTTAAATACCTCTATCAGTGTCAGAATACGGAAAACTAAGAAAGAAATTCATAAGTGACGTCACTGCCATGGAGGGAGCGGGTGGTGGGTGATGGGATGGTGGGTGACCAGTAAGTGTTAGTTTGTTTCATTAAATTGTTCGTTTTTTTCACTGTTAAAATTCACTTGATGGTAGTTTCCATTGTGTTTTATATTTGTAGATATAATTTCCAATGTTTCTAGTTCACTTTTTTACTATATTGATATCTCAGTCTTTCAGAGGTCAGTTCCTTAGGGGGGGAAATTCGGTTGCTTTGCGCCTCCCATTAGTGCCCTAAGAGGGCGCTAATGGGGCACAAAGCAATTAACGCCCGGGCGTGGCGATGTTTGCGCCGCTCGCGAAATTGACCGGACATTTTGCGCTGGCGTTAAACACTACCGCCACGATTTCCTGCGCCCGCAGATCGTGACGTCAGTCGAGCGTGCACCGCCCCGGTAGCACCCCAGACCACATATTGAGTGGCGCCCCCTGCCTTACCACCTGCCACTAGCAATGACAGGTTGAGGGGAAGGTTTTGCAGTCAGGAAGGGACTGGAGGAGCGCTATTTAAAGGCGACCGCTTCCTGACTTTTTTTGTCGCCGACATTTTTGCACCACGCATTCTGAGAGAGAGAGAGAGACTTCTGGAGTGAATGGGTGACCCCCAGACAAGGTAGGAGGAAGACACAGGTAGTGCAGGAATCCCCCAAGCTGTGTGAAGGAGTTTTGGGTACTGAGCAGCACTTTGCAGGTTCATTTTGATTTGACCTTCTTTGCATCGATTTAGAAGAGACTGTGGGGGCTGCACTCTGAGCTCTTCCCCTGGGCCTCTCCATTGTTCTTTCCAGCAGATTTGATGTACAGGTCTCTCCAGGCCGAGAGTCAAGGCTGCAATGAGCAGGTTGTGGATGGAGAGCAAGATCAACCCTCCCCTTTAAGAACTGGCCGGCGCCAGTGTGTCTGTGTTCCATTGCTGACTGACATCACATGAGCTTCACCAGCGCTCTGAGGTAGCGCCTCGCTCCTCGGCGTTTGCGCCTTAAGACAGGTGTGTAGCGGCTGATTTAGCGCTCCAATCACCTCCAGAGGCGATAGAAGCCAAGTTTGCAGTCGGGGGCGATAATTAGCGCCAGGCATTAAACTTTGCGTCCGGTCGATAATTGCACCCCGAACGGGGTGATACCGAATTTCTCCCCCTTAGAGTTTTACAGGTCAGTGTCTCAGTGTCTTAGATGTCAGTGTCTTAGATTTTAGAGTTAATTGTCAAGTGTTTTACTGGGCGATTTAGAGGTTAGTGGATTAACGACCAGGCCAGCGGGGTCCTGTTGCTGGCGCACCCTGTTCTATGTGGGAGCTCAAGGACACTTCATGCGTCCTGGATAACCATGTGTGCAGGAAGTGCCACCAGCTGCTCAAGCTCAAGCTCTGAGTCTCAAAGCTTGAGATGCGGCTGGAGTCACTGCAGTGCATCTGGGTGTCTGAGAGTTTTCTCGAACATACGTTCCAGGAGGTGGTCACCCCACAGCTACAGAAAGTGCAGGAGATGAGTGAATGGGTGACCCCCAGACAAGGTAGGAGGAAGACACAGGTAGTGCAGGAATCCCCCAAGTTAGAGGCACTCGCTAACCGTTTTTCAGTCCAGGGGAGGGTGACGACTCCTTGCAGGAATGCAGTAAGAATCAAACCCCCAGTACCACGGGAGATTTGACTGCACACAGGGGAAAAAGAAAGAGTACAAAGCAGTAGTCTTAGGGGATTCGATAGTTAGGGGCATAGACAGGCGTTTCTGTAACCGTAAGCGTGATTCCTGAATGGTATGTTAACCTCCCTGGTGCCAGGATAAAGGATATCACTGAGTGGGTTCAGGACATTCTGCGAGAGGAAGGGGAACAGCCAGGAGTCGTGGTCCATGTTGGAACCAATGACATAGGTAGAGAAAGTGTTGAGGTCCTTCAGGCAGAGTTTCAGGTGCTAGGAAAAAGAATAAAAAACTGTACCTCAAAGTTAGTAATCTCAGGATTACTCCCAGTGCCACGTGCTACTGAGTATAGAAACAGGAAGATAGGAGAGGTGGTGCAGGAGGGAGGGTTTCAGATTCTTGGGCCATTGGGACCGGTTCTGGGGGAAGGGGCACCTGTACAACATGGACAGGTTGCACCTGAACAGAGCCGGGACCAATGTTCTCGCTGAAAGGTAACTAATACTGTCAGTGAAGGTTTAAACCAATTTGGTCGGGAGAGGGGAACCAGAAAGGAGCAGCAATGAGATCAGAGGCCAGAGAGATATAAACAGCAGTAAAATTAGAAATATCCCCCAAATTGCAGGGACCAGATTGAGGAAAATAGCAAAAGTGACGAAGGCGGTATTAAATTGTATGTACGTCAATGTCCACAGTGTAACTAATAAGGTTGGTGAGCCGCAGGCACAAATTGCCACGTGAGATTATGATGTGGTTGCATTAACAGAGACATGGCTCAAACAAGGCCAGGAATGAGTTCTTAATATTCCTGGTTACCAAGTATTCAGGAATGATAGAGAATGAAAACGAGGAGGGGGACGTGGCAGTATCGGCTGTCCGTGTCCTAACTCACACTAAGTCCCGTTCACCCATCACCCCTGTGCTCGCTGACCTACATTGGTTCCCGGTTAAGCAACTTCCCGTCCTTGTTTTCAAATCCCTCCATGGCCTCTCCCCTCCCTATCTCTGTAATCTCCTTCAGCCCCACAACCCACCGCCCCCCCCCGAGATATCTGCGCTCCTCTAATTCTGCCCTCTTGAGCATCCCTGATTTTAAACGCCTTCTGTTGCCAACGCCCTGAGCTCTGGAATTCCCTGCCTAAACTTCTCCACCTCTCTTTCCTCCTTTAAGACGCTCCTTAAAACCTACCTCTTTGACCAAGCTTTTGGTCACCTGCCCTAATTTCTCCTTATGTGGCTCGGTGTCAAATTTGTTGTCTTATACGCCTCCTGTGCAGCGCCTTGGGACGTTTTACTACGTTAAAGGCGCTATATAAATACAAGTTGTTGTTGTTGTTGATTATGGATGATGTTACAGTTCTAAATAGAAAGGATATACTGGATGGTTCTTGTAACACACTCCACTTGCCCTACCTCATTTCCCAGAACCAGATCCAACACTGCTTCCTTCCTTGTTGGACTGGAGACATATTGATCGAGAAAGTTCTCCTGTACACATATCAGAAATGATGGTTCTAGGACTGAATCTATTTGGCTTGAGTTGAGGAATTGAAGGGGGGCTGTTATATTGCTGGGACTTTTTTAGAGCTCCAAACAGTGAGAAGTAGATGAGCAAATTTGTTGGCAAATTTCAAAGACGTGTAACAATATTAGAGCAGTAATATTAGACTTTAATTATCCTAATATAGACTGGGGAAAATATAGTGCTAAGGGTATGGAAGGGGAAGAATTTCTGACATGGGCACAGGACAATTTTTTGATCAATATGCCTCCAGTCCAACAAGGAAGGAAGCAGTGTTGGATCTGGTTTTGGGAAATGAAGTAGGGCAGTGGAGTTTTTTAAAATTTGTTTATGGGATATGGGTGTCGCTGGCAAGGCCAGCATTTATTGCCCATCCGAGTTGCCCTTGAGAAGGTGGTGGTGAGCCGCCTTCTTGAACCGCTGCAGTCCGTGTGGTGAAGGTACTCCCACAGCGCTGTTAGGGAGGGAGTTCCAGGATTTTGACCCACCAATGATGAAGGAACGGCGATATACTTCCAAGTCAGGATGGTGTGTGACTTGGAGAGGAACTTGGAGGTGGTGGTGTTCCCATGCACCTGCTGCCCTTGTCCTTCTAGATGGTAGAGGTCACAGGTTTGGGAGGTGCTGCCGAAGAAGTCTTGGCGAGTTGCTGCGGTGCATCTTGTAGATGGTACACACTGCAGCCATGCTACGCCGGTGGTAGAGGGAGTGAATGTATAAGGTGGTGGATGGGGTGCCAATCAAACGGGCTGCTTTGTCTTGGATGGTGCCGAGCTTCTTGAGTGTTGTTAGAGCTGCACTCATCCAGGCAAGTGGAGAGTATTCCATCATTGAGTGTGTTACAGGAGGAGATCATCTAGCTAACAGTGACCACAACATAATTCGGTTTAGAGTATGGAAAGAGACCAGAAAATATCAAAGATAAAAATGCTCAACTGGGGAGGAGCTAATTTCGGTGATTTAAAAAGGGACTTAGCAAAGGTAGACTGGAAAAGGTGATTGCAGGGTAAAGCAGTGATGGAGCAATTCAGGGACGAGATAGTTCAGGTACAAACCAGGCATATTCCTTTGAAGGGAAAAGGTAGAGCATCCAAAGCTAATGCGCCCGGGATGACAAAAGTTAAAATATAACAGGAAAAGGAGGCTTCTGACAAATGTCAGGAGCAAGATTCAGTTAATAACCAGGAAGATTATGGAAAGTACAGGAGGGAATTGAAAAAGTTAATACGGGAGGCAAAGAGAGGTTACAAGAAAGGATTAGCAGGCAACATTAAATTTTACCCCTAAAACATTTTATAAATATATAAAGTGTAAGCGGTTAGCTATGGAAAAAGTTGGGCCTATTAAGGGTCCAAAGGCAGAGGACGTGGCTAAAGCATGAAATGAGTACTTTGCATCTATCTTCACAAAGGAAGCGGATGGGGTGAAGGTTACACTAAAAGAGGAGAGGGAAGATATGGACAGGATAGTAACAGATAGAGAAATTGTACTAGAAAGATTGAAAGTTGGTAAGTCACCTGGTCCAGATGGAATGTATCCTAGATTGCTGAAAGAAGCAAAGGTAGAAATAGCAGAGGCAGTGGTCACAATCTTTCAATCTCATTGGATACAGGAGTAGTGCCAGAGGACTGGAGGGATGCTGATGTTAAACCACTATTCAAGAAAGGGGAGAGGGATAAACCAGGAAACTACAGGCCAGTCAGTCTAACATCGGTGGTGGGGAAGTTATTTGAAACCATTATCAGGGACAAAATAAACTTTCATTTGGCAAGGCCTGGGTTAAGAAGGGAGAGCCAAAAACACAAATCGTGTCTGACTTGATTGAATTCTTTGATGAGGTAACAGGGAAGGTTGATCAAGGTAATGTAGTAGATGTTGTATATGTGGACTTTTGGAATGCATTCGACAAAGTGCCACACAGGAGGCTTGTTAAGAAGATGGAAGCCCATGGAATTAAGGGGAAAGTGGTGGTATGGATTCAGAATTGGCTCAGTGGCAGGAAGCAGCGGGTGGTGGCGGTGGATGTTTTTCAAATTGGGCGGTGGTTTTCAGTGGTGCTCCCCAAGAGTCAGTTTTGGGTCCATTACTCTTGCCAATTTTTATAAATGACCCAGATTCGGGTGTAAGGAGCAGCATTATAAAGTTTGCAGATGATACGAAACTTGGTAAAGTCATAGATCATGATGAGAATAGTTATAGTCTTCAGGATGACATAGCTAGGCTGGTGAAATAGGCAGAAACATGGCAGATGGAGTTCAAGGGATATGGGGCTAGGGCGAGAAAGTGGAGTTGATGTAAAAGTTCAGCCTTAATCTTATTGAATGGTGGAGCAGGCTTGACGGGACATATGGCCTCCTGCTCTTATTTCATGTGTTCAATGTGGAGAAGTGTGAAGTGCTGCACTTTGTGAGGACTAATATGGAAAGTCGGTATATTATAAATAGGACGATTTTGAAAAGTATAGATGAGCAGAGAGACCTTGGTGTCCATATACACCGAACCTTAAAGGTGGCAGGGCGATGATAAGGGAGTTAAAAAAGCCTATGGGTTACTTGGGTTTATAACTAGAGGAATAGAATATAAAAACAAAGAGATCATGCTGGAACTTTATAAATCACTGGTTAGGCCTCAGCTGGAGTATTGTGGACTATTCTGGGCCCCACACTTCAGGAAAGATGTAAAAACCTTAGAATGGGTAGAGAGGAGGTTTCCCAGGATGTTACCAGGGATGAGGGACTTCAGTTATGCGGAGAGGTTGGATACGTTGGGACTGTTCTCCTTGGAACAGAGAAGGTTCAGAGGTGACCTAATGGAGGTTTTCAAGATGACGAGAGGTTTTGATAGAGTAGTGAAAAACGTTTCCCTCTGGCGAGTGGGGCAATAACCAGAGGTAATGGATTCAAAATCACTTGAAAAATATCTAGACGGGAGATGGGCAGAAATCTTTGCACTCAGGGTTGTCGGGATCTAGAACACTCGACCTGAAAAGGTGGTAGAAGCTGATTCCATAAATAATTTAAAAAGGGAGTTGGACAGGTACTTGAGGATGGGATCTTACAGGGTCACGGACAAACAGCGGGGGTGTGGAACGAAGCATGGCTGCTCTTTCGAAGAGCCAGCACAGGCCCGACGGGCCGAATGGCCTCCTTCTGTGCTGTAAGTTCCTATGATTCTATCAGGTCACCTCTCAGCCTTTTCTTTTCTGGAGAAACGAGCCCATTTACTGGTGCCCTACCCCACGGCGGAAGGAGTGTAGTAGACGGAGCGGGGCGGACGGAGAGAGGCAGACTGAGGGCAGCAGATGGAGAGGGGAGGAGGCGGAGTGGGGCAGACGGAGAGAGGCAGACTGAGGGCAGCAGATGGAGAGGGGAGGAGGCGGAGTGGGGCAGACGGAGAGAGGCAGACTGAGGGCAGCAGATGGAGAGGGGAGGAGGCGGAGTGGGGCAGACGGAATGCGACACGTGTGTCCTTCTAGATGTACATAAGATACTAAGTGGAATGAAGTAGAGTCTATTTTGAGTGAAACCACGTTGAAGGGTCAGGTACAAGCTGGTCAAATACAAGCCGTGCACTGCACTCAGCAAACAATTCAACAGGAAATGGTCAGAACTGTGAATTCAGTAAAAAGTCAGAACTGTAAATTAAGAAGGACCAAAAGAAGATGACAACAGGCAGAGCCCATTATAAGCAATAATTTTATTATAGGATAACCGCACATAAAGCACATCTAAAATTGATGTGTTGACTGCAGTTTTAATAAAGGTAATATTAAAGATAACCGTTTCTAAGTACAATATAACAACATTCATGTTAGAATGAAAATCTGAGTATTTAAAAGACAACATTAAATCTCTTATTTTTTTTACAGTTTTATTTACAAAACAAATCAAAATACTTTTTATTTAGGAATCAGTGAAGGAGCACGACTGTTTAGGATAGGCAGACTGTCGTCAGAGAGAATCTGAAAAGATATAATTAAAGGAAAATGACTGTCCTTGGCAGAGAAGGACTCGCTTCCTCAGTCCTCGGACATATCCCAAGTCTAGTCCTCTAACACACGGCCCTGTGGCTGGTCTACTGAGTGAAAGTAAGATGGCTAAAGGGTGGCATTATTTAGGAATAAAGATATTTGTTTACCAAAACAACTTATCTAGCACCACACTGCAGAAAACACAAAATAGCACATCCTAGTTTGTAACTATGGCTAAGATAGCATATACTGAAAGATATATTATACAGTTATAATAATGCAGTATTTAATAAACAGGTAAATATTTGCACTGAGCAGCTTGATAATACCATTTCCTCTCTTACTTATACCAGAAACAAACAGAGAACTTTAAAAAGATATACAAGGTGATAGAACATTAAATATTGCGCGAGAAAAGCAGAAAGAGACTCTATATGGGCCATTGCAAAGTCTTACTTAGGAACGGAAGAGTAATTTTATAATGAAGAAAGCGATAAATAACAGGTTGCATTAACACGCCCGAGTCTAAGTCTTACTATGCACAGAAAGTGATTATTTTATATTTTATTGCTCGACATGGTTTTATGGCTAGAGTTTTATCGATTATTATTTGTATTTTGGAGACAAGAAAATTGCTAAGATTCCATAAAAATGGATTAAACCCTATTTTGAAAAGTTTCCCACCTGACACTAACAGTAAAAGCCTTGTCTGGGCTTGCCCTATGAACGCGTTTCTTTAGACTGGGAAAGTATAATACAGCTGGAAAGGTCCACGTTGGCCCAAACCCACTCCACAATAAACAGCTCCCTCCTGAGAAGGAGTAACACACACAAGGACACAGAGAGAAGCAGCCGGCTGGCACGTTCATGACTAAACGCAAGGCCATTGTTTGGATGAGTTTAAAACCAACAGCAACTCCAACAAATACCTAGGTAAAAATAGTTTAAAAAAAAACATTTTCTTCATTTTTCCCCCGTATAAAATATTCATTTTTATTGCTAGTGATTGAAAAATCGTTTGCACGTTTAAAAACTGCTTTGAAATGTTCTAAAATTCATTTTCTGTTAATGCAAAGGAGCCTAAACTACACTGTCCAAATGAACCATCAGAGAACACCTCTATGGATACTGTGCGGGAGGGTTATACCTGCGGAAAGCACAGGGTCGGATGAATGCATGGTATCAAAGACTGGTGGAATTGTAGCGCTGCAGTGCAGAGGTCATCCGTTGGGGGTAGGTGCTAATGAAAGGGGAAAATCTGTACAGCAAAGTGCAGGTGAGCATTTGATCTGTAGTGCATCTGTGTACAAAGAACTATAGCTACGAATGGTGGCGAAATACCATTTTATACAGACAGAGGTTTACGACCTAGGATAGCCATAGGGAAGAGCCGTGACACATCAAACAATGTCAGTATGGTGTTGCACGCTGCGTCCTTTCACCTCTGGGGCTGAAAGCAGGCCAGTTATAACGGGGATTCTGCGTGGATTTAACTGGCTGGTGACTGTGGTTTGAGGTTGCTAAGCTAAGGACAAATTCTGACTTGCAGTGAGAGCGATTGACTCACACACCAGCTGCAGTGTAACTGAAGCAGCTTTATCCTTCAAGTTTAAAAAGATCCCAGATGGTCTACTGAGCTACACTGACATTTCTAATCGTAGCTGATGGCTTAACATGAACCCTTTCACTAGAATCCTGCCACTGTTCAGCACAGCTCGGAGCAGAGCAGTCGGTATAATTCGGTGCTGCCGACTTGCACCATTTGAAAGCAGGTAGCAGGGTCCAGTCGGTTCTTGCTGCATAAAGGAATCAAACCTTTCATTAAAAAGTCCAAGAGGTTTTTGGAAAGTTCTGTTTTGTGAGAGGAGGAACCGAATATTCAGTCACATCGAAAACAAACCAAACAAGGACAGCGATGGCGTATAGAGACAGTACCGAGAGACTGACAGGTGGAACTCTCACCTGTACAGGCCATCATACACGAGGCAACGGGAAAAGTCATTGATTTTTGTTTCTAATTTTCTGTTAATCTATGGGCAAGGTTCACACTAGCTCTGAGCAAAGTTACACTCAAATCGTTAATCTGTCTTCTCTATTTATAACACTAATGAGACACTATGGATGAATAAATCCATAAGGGAACAATTGAGGGTAAGGAAAGAGGAATACATAAGTACAGGGACAGCAGGGGAGAGCATGATAAGGGAGAATAGGAAGAGATTAGGAGAGAGGTCAAGAAAACAATTAGGAAGGCAAAGAGGAGTTATGAAATTAAATTATCAAGGAACATAAAACAAAATAGTAAAATATTTTATCGGCACATCAATATAAAAAGGAAGGTCGGGATGGGAATAGGACCACTAAGGGATGGACAGAATAATACCATAGGCAGTGATAGAGAGATGGCAGAAATATTACTTTGCTTCAGTATTTACCAGGGAGATAAACAGGTGGACATGACATTGGATGATGAGATTAGTAATGAGATAACTGCATTTAAAATAAAAAGAAATATTAAATAAACTAATCAAACTCAAAGCGGATAAAACCCCTGGTCTGGACGGATTACATCCGTGCAATTTAAAAGAATCCAGGAAAGAGATAGCAGAGGCATCACTACACATATTTAATAATTCATTAGAAAAAGGTATCGTGCCAGAAGACTGGCAGACTAGCAGATAGCTAACGTAATACCTATATTTAACATCGGTGGCAGGAAAAATAATGGAATCTCTACTAAAGGAGAAAGCAGAACATCTAGAAACCAAAAATATAATAATGAATAGTCAGCATGGATTTCAAAAGAGAAATTCTTGCTTGACCAACCTCATTGAATTTTTTGAAGAGGTAACAGAGAGAGTAGACAAGGGTAATGCAGTAGATGTAATTTATCTAGATTTTCAAAAGGCCATCAATAAGGTGCCATATAATAGACTAATGTATAAGGTTGGAGAATGCGGAGTCAGGGGACAAATAGCAGAATGGATAACGAGCTGGCTTCAAGACAGAAAGCAGAGAGTAGGAGTAAAGGGTAGCTATTCAGAGTGGCAGAGGTGGGAAGTGGTGTTCCACAAGGATCAGTGCTGGGACCACTGTTGTTCACAATTTATATTAATGATTTAGAATTTGGAATCAAAAACACAATTTCTAAATTTGCAGATGACACCAAATTGGGAGTGAATAGTGAACACTGAGGAGGACTGCAACAAATTACAGGAAGACATTAATAAACTTGTAGAATGGGCATATAATTGGCAAATGAATTTCAACACAGATAAATGTGAGGTATTACGTTTTGGTAGGAAGAATAGGGAGGTCACTTATTACTTGGAGGATGCGAGTCTAAATGGGGTAGAGGAGCAAAGGGATCTCGGAGTACAAATACACAAATCACTGAAAGTAGCGTCACAGGTTAACAAGGCCATTAAAAAAAAGCAAACCAAACACTAGGGTAAATTTCTAGAGGGATAGAATGGAAAAGTAGTGAAGTTATGCTAAACTTGTGTCGAACCTTGGATAGACCACACTTGGAGTACTGCGTACAATTCTGATTGTATTGTAACAAGGATACAGAGACACTGGAGAGAGTACAGAGAAGATTTACAAGGATGATACCAGAAATGCGAGGGTCTTCTTCTTCTTAGGCAGTCCCTCGGAACTGAGGATGACTTGCTTCCACATTAAAAATGAGCTCGCAGGTGGCTGATTAGTCCAATGCGGGACCTACAGTCTCTGTCACAGGTGGGGCAGACGGTGGTTGAAGGGGCGGGTGGGTGGGGTGCTTGGGTTGACGTGCGCTCCTTGCGCTTGGCTTCCGCTTGCTCCCGGCGAAGAGACTTGAGGTTTTCTTCAGGGAAGGATGAACAGGCTGGGTCTCTTTTCTCTTGAAAAGAGAAGGCTGAGGGGTGACCTAATAGAGGTCTTTAAAATGATGAAAGGTTTTGATAGAGTGGATACAGAGAGAGTGTTTCCACTTGTGGAGAAGAGCATAACTAGAGGCCATCAATATAAGATAGTCACCAAGAAATCCAATAGGGAATTCAGAAGAAACTTCTTTACCCAGAGAGCGGTTAGAATGTGGAACTCGCTACCACAGGGAGTGGTTGAAGCGAATAGTATCGATACATTTAAGGGGAGGCTGGACAAGCACATGAGGGAGAAGGGAATAGAGGGTTACGATGATAGAGTTAGATGGAGAAGACGGGAGGAGGCTCAAGTGGAACATAAACGCCAGCATGGACTGGTTGGGCCAAATGGCCTTTTCCTGCACCGTATATCCGATGTAATCCTATGTAGTTACTAAATGACCTACTGCGTATTTGCAACATTTTGTTTTTGTTTGGTATTTGTTACTGTGGTGCAGTCAGGGTTAATGCACGGTGAGGAGTCGTACAGTTGAGGTTAATGCATGGTGAGCGGCAGATGCATTCAGGGTTATTGCACCATATGTGGGACGGTACACTTGGGGTTAATGCACGGTGAGGGGCGGTACAGTCGGGGTTAATGCACGGTGTTGGGCGGTACAGTCGGGGTTAATGCACGGTGTGGGGCGGTACAGTCGGGGTTAATGCACGGTGAGGGGCGGTACAGTCGGGGTTAATGCACGGTGTGGGGCGGTACAGTCGGGGTTAATGCACGGTGTGGGGCGGTACAGTCCGGGTTAATGCACGGAGAGGGGCGGTACAGTCGGGGTTAATGCACGGTGTGGGGCAGTACAGTCGGGGTTAATGCACGGTGCGGGGCGGTACAGTCGGGGTTAATGCACGGTGAGGGGCGGTACAGTCGGGGTTAATGCACGGTGAGGGGCAGCACAGTCAGGGTTAATGCACGGTGTGGGGGCGGTACAGTCGGGGTTAATGCACGATGAGGGGTGGAACAGCCGGGGTTAATGCACGGTGAGGGGCGGTACAGTCAGGGTTAATGCACGGTGTGGGGGCGGTACAGTCGGGGTTAATGCACGATGAGGGGTGGAACAGTCGGGGTTAATGCACTGTGTGGGGCAGTACAGTCGGGGTTAATGCACGGTGTGGGGCGGTACAGTTGGGGTTAATGCAGTGTGTGTGGGGCGGTACAGTCGGGGTTAATGCACGGTGTGGGGCGGTACAGTCGGGGTTAATGCACGGTGTGGGGCGGTACAGTCCGGGTTAATGCACTGTGTGTGGGGCGGTACGTCGGGGTTAATGCACGGTGTGGGGCGGTACAGTCGGGGTTAATGCACGGTGTGGGGCGGTACAGTCCGGGTTAATGCACTGTGTGTGGGGTGGTACGTCGGGGTTAATGCACGGAGAGGGGCGGTACAGTCCGGGTTAATGCACTGTGTGTGGGGCGGTACGTCGGGGTTACTGCACGGAGAGGGGCGGTACAGTCGGGGTTAATGCACGGTGAGGGGCGGTACAGTCGGGGTTAATGCACGGTGTGGGGCGGTACAGTCTGGGTTAATGCACGGTGTGGGGCAGTACAGTCGGGGTTAATGCACGGTGAGGGGCGGTACAGTCTGGGTTAATGCACGGTGTGGGGCAGTACAGTCTGGGTTAATGCACTGTGTGGGGCGGTACAGTCAGGGTTAATGCACGGTGTGGGGCGGTACGTCGGGGTTAATGCACGGTGTGGGGCGGTACAGTCAGGGTTAATGCACGGTGTGGGGCGGTACGTCAGGGTTAATGCACGGTGTGGGGCGGTACAGTCAGGGTTAATGTACGGTGTGGGGCGGTACAGTCGGGGTTAATGCACGGTGTGGGGCGGTACGTCGGGGTTAATGCACGGTGTGGGGCGGTACAGTCAGGGTTAATGCACGGTGTGGGGCGGTACGTCGGGGTTAATGCACGGTGTGGGGCGGTACGTCGGGGTTAATGCACGGTGTGGGGCGGTACGTCGGGGTTAATGCACGGTGTGGGGCGGTACGTCGGGGTTAATGTACGGTGTGGGGCGGTACAGTCAGACTTAATGCACGGTGTGGGGCGGTACAGTCAGGTTTAATGTACGGTGTGGGGCGGTACGTCAGACTTAATGCACGGTGTGGGGCGGTACAGTCAGGGTTAATGCACGGTGTGGGGCGGTACGTCAGGGTTAATGCACGGTGTGGGGCGGTACAGTCAGGGTTAATGCACGGTGTGGGGCGGTACGTCAGGGTTAATGCACGGTGTGGGGCGGTACAGTCAGGGTTAATGCACGGTGTGGGGCGGTACGTCAGACTTAATGCACGGTGTGGGGCGGTACAGTCAGGGTTAATGCATGGTGTGGGGCGGTACGTCGGGGTTAATGCACGGTGTGGGGCGGTACGTCGGGGTTAATGCACGGTGTGGGGCGGTACAGTCAGGGTTAATGCACGGTGTGGGGCGGTACGTCAGGGTTAATGCACGGTGTGGGGCGGTACAGTCAGGGTTAATGCACGGTGTGGGGCGGTACGTCAGGGTTAATGCACGGTGTGGGGCGGTACAGTCAGGGTTAATGCACGGTGTGGGGCGGTACAGTCAGGGTTAATGCACGGTGTGGGGCGGTACGTCGGGGTTAATGCACGGTGTGGGGCGGTACAGTCGGGGTTAATGCACGGTGTGGGGCGGTACAGTCAGGGTTAATGCACGGTGTGGGGCGGTACGTCGGGGTTAATGCACGGTGTGGGGCGGTACGTCGGGGTTAATGCACGGTGTGGGGCGGTACGTCAGACTTAATGCACGGTGAGGGGAGGTGCAGAGTGTACGGACACTCGCCTGTGCTTGTACTGCACAGGACACAACATCATCCTTCATTCTGAACCTTTCCGTCAGCAGTGAATGATGATTTCTGCATGCTTAATTCACTAATAAAATGAGCACTGGATGAGGGTTCTCTATGAAGGCCATGCAGCTGAGTGGAATGATGAGGCAGTGGAGCTGGGACCCGATGACATGGGCAGGAAATGAGTTTGAGTTGGCACTTTGAGAATCTGCTAATTATTGAACACACAGGTCTCAACTACACATTCATAAAATGTAGCCCTGCCTCAGTTTGTAAAATAAAGCAATCACTCAGTACTGAACTCCCACACACAGGAATGGGCCGAGTGCAATGTGTAATTTGTGAAGTTTGTCCATTTTCCTGCTCACTTTCTGTCTGTTTATTTGCAGTATTTTTCTGCTGTTCCTTATCCCACTGTCCTGGAGCCTTCAGGATTTAAAAGTTAATCTCCTGGACACTGCGGAAAGCAACCTGGGAGAACAATCATTGGGCCATTAAAAAGAAATGGCGGTGTTTTTTTACATTTTCTTTGAGCACTTCTGTTTATTAGTTATAAAAATATTGGAGATGGGACAAAAGGCTGTTTGACTGACCGTTAAGAATCAACCAATCTTGTAACCAGGAGCTTATTCACTTTTCAATTGGTGTGGGGGGGGGTCACCCTGAGGATGGACGGGTTGGGCGACCAATGGCAGGAGTGTGGGGGGGGGGGGGCACCCTGAGGATGGACGGGTCGGGCGACTAATGGCAGGAGTGGGGGGGGGGGGGGCGGGTCACTGAGGATGGACGGGTCGGGCGACTAATGGCAGGAGTGGGGGGGGGGGGCGGGTCACTGAGGATGGACGGGTCGGGCGACCAATGGCAGGAGTGGGGGGGGGGGCGGGTCACTGAGGATGGACGGGTCGGGCGACCAATGGCAGGAGTGGGGGGGGGGGGGGCGGGTCACTGAGGATGGACGGGTCGGGCGACCAATGGCAGGAGTGGGGGGGGGGGGGGTCACCCTGAGGATGGACGGGTCGGGCGACCAATGGCAGGAGTGTGGGGGGGGGGGCGGGTCACTGAGGATGGACGGGTCGGGCGACCAATGGCAGGAGTGGGGGGGGGGTCACCCTGAGGATGGACGGGTCGGGCGACCAATGGCAGGAGTGTGGGGGGGGGGCGGGTCACTGAGGATGGACGGGTCGGGCGACCAATGGCAGGAGTGTGGGGGGGGGCGGGTCACTGAGGATGGACGGGTCGGGCGACCAATGGCAGGAGTGGGGGGGGGGCGGGTCACCGAGGATGGACGGGTCGGGCGACCAATGGCAGGAGTGGGGGGGGGGCGGGTCACTGCGGATGGATGGGTCGGGCGACCAATGGCAGGAGTGGGGGGGGGCGGGTCACCGAGGATGGACGGGTCGGGCGACCAATGGCAGGAGTGGGGGGTGGGGCGGGTCACTGAGGATGGACGGGTCGGGCGACCAATGGCAGGAGTGGGGGGGGGGGGGCGGGTCACTGAGGATGGACGGGTCGGGCGACCAATGGCAGGAGTGTGGGGGGGGCGGGTCACTGAGGATGGACGGGTCGGGCGACCAATGGCAGGAGTGGGGGGGGGGGGGCGGGTCACCGAGGATGGACGGGTCGGGCGACCAATGGCAGGAGTGGGGGGGGGGGGGGGCGGGTCACTGAGGATGGACGGGTCGGGCGACCAATGGCAGGAGTGGGGGGGGGGGGCGGGTCACCGAGGATGGACGGGTCGGGCGACCAATGGCAGGAGTGGGGGGGGGGGGGGCGGGTCACCGAGGATGGACGGGTCGGGCGACCAATGGTAGGAATGGGGGGGGGTCACCAAGGATGGACGGGTCGGGCGACCAATGGCAGGAGTGGGGGGGTGGGGGGCGGGTCACTGAGGATGGACGGGTCGGGCGACCAATGGCAGGAGTGTGGGGGGTGGGGGGCGGGTCACTGAGGATGGAAGGCTCGGGCGACTAATGGCAGGAGTGGGGGGGGGGGGGGCGGGTCACCGAGGATGGACGGGTCGGGCGACCAATGGCAGGAGTGGGGGGGGGGGGGTCACTGAGGATGGACGGGTCGGGCGACCAATGGCAGGAGTGTGGGGGGGGGCGGGTCACCGAGGATGGACGGGTCGGGCGACCAATGGCAGGAGTGGGGGGGGGGCGGGTCACTGAGGATGGACGGGTCGGGCGACCAATGGCAGGAGTGGGGGGGTGGGGGGCGGGTCACCGAGGATGGACGGGTCGGGCGACCAATGGCAGGAGTGGGGGGGGGGGGGCGGGTCACTGCGGATGGATGGGTCGGGCGACCAATGGTAGGAATGGGGGGGGGTCACCGAGGATGGACGGGTCGGGCGACCAATGGCAGGAATGGGGGGGGGGCACCCTGAGGATGGACGGGTCGGGCGACCAATGGCAGGAGTGTGGGGGGGGGCGGGGCACCCTGAAGATGGAATGGTCGGGCGACCAATGGTGCGAGTGTGGGAGCGAGGCAATTGGAGTAGGATGTCATGGGATGAAAGCTCCAGGAAGATGCCCAATCACAGTTGGCGACCCTAATTGAGCGGTGCAATGGACAGACATAACTCCACGGGCAAATCCATGGGGAATCACAGCCTGTTTATCTATGTCTTCCCTACACCGAGTGCTGCATTTGTCGATAAGCAGGTTTAAACCAGTGTGACCTACACCTTCTCACACCAGAGAGGGAAGGTTTGCTCATGAATGGAACAGGGAACAGATATTGAAGGTGGTGACTGGACTCCTCTCCTACAGGGCTGTTGTCTACTTGTCATGTATTACTTTGCTCTCAGGCATCCGGCTCTCCTGTACTGGGAATGGGAAACATTTAATATGCGTCCAGAATGCAAATGGCTGCTCCAACACCAGTAAGTTGGCCCTTCCCTCTCCTCCTTTCTGATGCACAATCTGTTCTTCATCCCAATTTGGAAATGCCCCTTCCATAGTGGCCCTGAAATCCTGGGCACGGGGAGGTAGAAAATACCAGCGTGCTGTTTGAGCTGGCACTGTGCTGGTGAACGTGATGGGGGCCGACGTGTGCTCTCCTTTGACATGCATCAGTGCAGGCCACAGCCTCTGGGCAGCAGCATAGGTAGAATTAGTTAAAGAGCAGAGTCTTGAATGTTGTGATGGAGTCTGATAGTATTCCATAGAAGTCTCCACTAACAGCTGTCCCTCAATTAAAGCAAAACCTCAACTGTCTGCGTATAACTTCCGAGGCTTCCAAACACCTTAAATAATAACTATAAGCAATATTTTTGGAAAATCAGTTTGCAACTTCTTAGGGCCTGCGTGTCATTGCTGTGTTTACAGTTACAAGAAATACTGACCATTCCACACCCTCATTATAATCTTACATTATCCCTGAGCTAAAATTTTAAACCCTCCATCTGACCGCCAGGATTTTCTTCCTAGGATTCTTATAATTTAGTCAGAATTCTGGATTGTCTTTCACAGTAACAGCAATTGCCAAGCGCGTCTCACAACCAACAACTCATCCTCCAAACAAACAGTGGCCTGACTGCAAGATCCAGGCCGACCCCAGGATCCAGGCCGACCCCAGGATCCAGACCGACCTCAGTATCCAGAACGACCCCAGGATCAAGAGTGACTCCAGGATCCAGACCGACTCCAGGATCGAGAGTGACTCCAGGATCCAGACCGATCCCAGGATGCAGAGCCACTCCAGGATCCAGAGCCACTCCAGGATCCAGACTGACCCCAACTCCAGGATGCAGACGGACTCCATGAACCGGAGCGACTCCGGGATCCGGCGCGACTCTGGGATCCGGCGCGACTCCGGGATCCGGCGCGACTCCGGGACTCGGATTGGACCCGGGATTTGGACTGACTCCAGGATCTAGAGTGACTCCAGGATTCAGACTGACTCCAGGATCTAGAGCGACTCCAGGATTCGGATTGAACCAGGATCCGGACTGACTCCAGGATCAGGATTGAACCCAGGATTCGGACTGACTTCAGGATCTAGAACGACTCCAGGAGCCGGACTGACCCCAGGAGCCGGACTGACTCCAGGAGCAGGACTGACACCAGGAGCCGGACTGACTCCAGGAGCCGGACTGACTCCAGGAGCCGGACTGAATCCAGGAGCCGGACTGACTCCAGGAGCCGGACTGACTCCAGGAGCCGGACTGACTCCAGGAGCCGGACTGAATCCAGGAGCCGGACTGAATCCAGGAGCCGGACTGAATCCAGGAGCCGGACTGAATCCAGGAGCCGGACTGACTCCAGGAGCCGGACTAAATCCAGGATACGGACTGACTCCAGGAGCCGGACGGACTGACTCCAGGAGCCGGACTGACTGACTCCAGGAGCCGGACTGACTGACTCCAGGAGCCGGACTGAATCCAGGAACCGGACTGAATCCAGGAGCCGGACTGAATCCAGGAGCCAGACTGACTCCAGGAGCCGGACTGAATCCAGGAGCCGGACTGACTGACTCCAGGAGCCGGACTGACTGACTCCAGGAGCCGGACTGAATCCAGGAACCGGACTAAATCCAGGAGCCGGACTGACTCCAGGAGCCGGACTAAATCCAGGAGCCGGACTGAATCCAGGAGCCGGAGTGACTCCAGGAGCCGGACTGACTGACTCCAGGAGCCGGAGTGACTCCAGGAGCCGGAGTGACTCCAGGAGCCGGACTGACTCCAGGAGCCGGACTAAATCCAGGAGCCGGACTGAATCCAGGAGCCGGACTGAATCCAGGAGCCGGTCTGACTCCAGGAGCCGGTCTGACTCCAGGAGCCGGACTGAATCCAGGAACCGGACTAAATCCAGGAGCCGGACTGAATCCAGGAGCCGGATTAACTCCAGGATCCGGACTGAATCCAGGAGCCGGACTGAATCCAGGAGCCGGACTGACTCCAGGAGCCGGTCTGACTCCAGGATACGGACTGACTCCAGGAGCCGGATTAACTCCAGGATCATAGCCAGACTGACTGCCTCACACACAGACACACAAGTGATCCAGTCAACAGCCCTTCGCAGAACAAGACTGTACAAATATATGTTTTTCTTCCCTGAGGGGTTAAGTGTACACCAGCGAGTGCCCTTTGTACATATTGCACTACTGAGGAATGAAGTAAATGTGCAAAAAGCAACAGTGACACAGGCTCACTACTCACACACACATACACACACACACAAACATCTGCTTTAGACATTTCTACATCTTCGCCCTTTTTTTGGAATGTTGTTTCACAAGGAAACCTCCATTTCAAGGTTAAAAGTTTTTTTTTCCTCATTACCGGAAACACACTTACACTGTGGCACATTAGATGAGAAGATTTCACTAGACAGAACCAGACATATTCTCACAAGAAAATAATACCAAGCTTTTAGAAAATAACACTTCTTTCTATTATTGACTTGCCTTACAAAAAAAAACATTGTCTTACACAAATCACATCTCTTATTGCAGGAATATTTTAAGTGCTTCCTAATATTCATACGCGGGTTATAAAAATAGAACTCTCTCTAAAGTGGTCCAGACAAGGCTTTGTATTTTATAAATCATTTGATTCCATCATCTTTCACCGTCCTATTCTTGATCTGAATCATTGACACATTAACCAGCCACACAGACTATGAAAATTGCAGTGAGTTTGTAAACCAAACTAAGTGTGTGGGCATTCCTACAATACACATATATCAACCTAAAGAGCAGCATCCAAAACTCCCAACATCCCCTCCATATACTCAACCGTTAAACTTGTATTTCTTGTGCAGGTTCTATTAACAGAACTAATAAATACCAACATATCATGTACAAATTGGGAAAAAAAGGTGCTTAAAATGTAGATTCATATATCATCTCACAGCACATCCAGGATAAAATGATATACTGATAATAAATGTTATATTCACTGTATTTACTCTATATACCCTGTAAAAGATTTGCTCTAAATTAGCTTCTCTGCATTATAATGTCACTGTACGCTGTGCTCTACACAAACTAAATGCATGAGAAAAACAAGTTCAACTTTCACTAAGAAACTAATATTAATCCCTTCCCCCCCCCCCCACCCCGCCAATCCCCTAAACAACCCGCCCCAGAAATGTGCCGCCTCTTTGATCTCCTGGTCTATGTGCAGCCACTGCAGTGTAGCAACCGAAGGACGTAAAGTCGCTTCGATTATTGGCTGCCGGTACTTCCAGGGTTCCGACGTTCTCTGGTGGCAATGTTTAGCCGTCTGTTGGCATCATCTGCTCAAACTCGGAGCTGAACAGCTCCTTGTACAACGGGGGGAAATGGACCCGCACAATGTCCGGGTGTATTGCTTTGAAGGAAGACAGCTTCTCAGTGTGTCGATTACACAGTGCTCGTAATGTAGACACTTTAGACAAGAGCTGGAAAGAGAAGGGGAAAACAATTAGAAAACATTTCCATGTCTGGCAATGTACAAACAAAAACCGTCAACAGAATGATAGGCATTGAGCCTCCTCCAAAGATTGATGCTATGCCCATCACTCAGTGAGAACTTGGCAGTGCCAGCGAGAGAGATGGGCAAGGTCCCTTTTATAACATCTTTGGAATTACAGCACAGGAGGCCATTCTGTCCATCGTGCATGTGCAGCTCTATCAAAGAGCTCTCCAATTAGTCCCACTCCCTTCTCTTTCCCAATAGCCCTGCAAATGTTTCCTTTTAAAGTATAATATCTAATTCTCTTTTGAAAGTTACTACTGAATCTGCTTCCACCGCCCTTTAGGCAGTGCATTCCAAATCGTAACAACTCGCTGCGTAAAAAAAATCCTCATCTCCCCTCTGGCATTTTGGCCTATTATCTTAAATCTGGTTACTGACCCTCCTGCCAGTGGAAACAGTTTCTCCTTATTTACTCTATCAAAACCCCTCATAATTTTGAACACCTCTATTAAATCTCTGCTGGAATCAGCTTCATGAAAAATCCATTTTTACTGCCATTTACAAATCCGATTGTAAGTCACTGTGGAACAGGCTATTAGTTGCCCTTCAATCTCCTATGAAGTCACTAAACTGGCATCCGTTGATCTTTTCTTTGCATTGTGCAGGTGTATCATAGAAGCATAGAATCATAGACATTTATGGCACAGGAGGTGGTCACTTGCTCCAGCGTGTCTGTGCTGGCCGACAAAGAGCTCTCCAGCCTAATCCCACTTTCCAGCTCTTGGTCCGTAGCCCTCTAGGTTACGGTACTTCAAGTGCGTATCCAAGTACTTTTTAAAAGCGATGAGGGTTTCTGCCTCTACCACCCTTTCAGGCAGTGAATTCCAGAACCCCATTGCTCCTGGCTAACGTGAAGACCTGCTTCCCGGAGGTTGTCCCTGACACCCCCATACTGCTCTGTGGCTGAGACTGGGAGCCCAGCACATGCTCACCTCCCACACTCCCACTTTCTTTTTAACTACACACAAAGCCATCAGCTAGTTACTGTAGAGGCAGAAGGAGAGAAGCTGTGTTGTTTCACACGATGATCTATGAGCTAAGACATCGTTCCAGTACCTTGCCTAAATAGCCGTTGTACTCGCCCGACTATTTCCACATAGGAGCCATCACAGCTGATTCTGATTCCGACCTCACCAGACGTCCGCTTATGCACTTTCAAGCAAGGGGTCACTGGAAAGTGATTAGCAGCAAAAATCCTGGCTGGGACTCGGTGGGTAGAATTCTGGCTTCTCAGTCCCACTCCAGGTAGATTTCAAGGAAGGAATTCCAGAGCTTAGGGCCTCAGCAGCTGAAGGCATGGCTCCCAATGGAGCGATGGAAATTGGGGATGTGCAAGAGGCCAGAATTGGAAGAGCACAGAGATCTTGGAGAATGAAACACTCCCTCTACTCTGGGGATCCTCAGAACTCATAGGACATTTTTCCGTCTTCCTTCCACTCCAGCCATTTCCGAGATTGCAAACTCTAGTGACAATTAGTCGATTGATAATCTCCACACCATTTTACATTTGTCTCTTACAGACTTTCATCCCAGCAGTGTGGCCTGGATTTGAACCCAGTTCTGAGAGATGACTAGCCAGTATCTAACTCACTGCATCACCACACACCCAATGGGCCCACAAGCTGCAGTGTGACGATGCAGAGAGTGTGTTTTGGGAGGTGGAATCCTTGGAGTAGAGCTTCCTTCAGAGGGGAGTGACTGAGGCCCCTCAGGACAGGCTGCCTGCCCCCAATGTGTCTGTTTAACTCCATCACTTGCTCCCCCCAATCGCCCAATGTAACTTGTACATCTTTCTGCACCACGCTCTCTCTCTCTCTCTCTCCAGAAAATGGCGCTTAAGATGGCATACTAGATACTTTCCTTTATTAGCCGAGGAATATGGAATACAAGAGCAAGGTTATGCTAGAAACTGCATCAAACCCTAATTAGGCCGCAGCTCGAGTACTGTGTACAGTTGTGGTCACATTACAGGAAAGATGTGATTGCTCTAGAGAGGGTACAGAGATTATTTATGGCACAGAGACGATGCGCCAAAAATAGTAGGGGATTTCAACTCCCCCAATATTAACTGGGATAAAATTAGTATGAAGGGTATAGAGGGTGTGGAATTCCTAAAATGCATCCAGGAGAACTTTTTTAGCCAGTACATAGCAAGCCCAAGAAGGGAGGGGGCGGTTTTGGAGTTAGTTTCAGGGAATGAAGCTGGGCAGGTAGAAGGTGTATCAGTGGGGGAGCATTTTGGTGTTAGTGAACATAATTCAGTTAGATTTAAGGTAATTATGGAAAAGGATAATGACAGACCAGGAATAAAACTTCTAAATTGGGGAAAAGCAAATTTTGCTAAGCTCAGAGGGGATTTAGCCATAGTGGACTGGAAACAGCTACTTGAAGGTAAATCAGTGGCAGAGCAGTGGGAGGCATTCAAGGAGGAGATCCGGAGGGTTCAGACCAAATATGTGCCCTTAAAGAAAAAAGGTGGGACTAACAAATCTAGAGCCCCCTGGATGTCTAGGGGACATACAGGGTAGGATAAAGGAAAAAAAGGGAGGCGTATGACAGATACCGAGGGCTAAATACTCCAGAATCTTTAGAGGAGTACAGAAAGTGCAGGGGTGCAATTAAAAAGGATATTAGGAAAGCAAAGAGAGAGCATGAAAAATTCTTGGCAAGTAAAATCAAGGAAAACCCAAAGATGTTTTACAAATATATTAAGAGTAAGAGGATAACTAAAGAAAGGGTAGGGCCTATTAGAGATCATGAGGGTAATGTGTGAGTGGAGGCGGGAGACGTCGGTAGGGTTCTTAATGAATACTTGGCGTCTGTTAAGCGAAGCAAAAGAGGAAATAGCAGAGGCTCTGACCATCGTTTTCCAATCCTCTCTGGCTTCAGGTGTGGTGCTGGAGGACTGCTAATGTGGTACCCCTCGTTTAAAGAGGGAGAAAAGGATAGACTGAGTAATTTATTGGAAAGAATTCCAAAGGACAGGATAAATCTTCATTTAGAAAGACACGGATTAATCAAGGATAGTCAGCACGGATTGGTGGGATAGGCTCGAAGGGGTGAATGGCCTCCTACAGCAGGGACTGGGTACTGAATTTGGATGATCAGCCATGATCTCATTGAATGGCGGTGCAGGCTCGAGGGGCCGAATGGCCGACTCCTGCTCCTATCTTCTATGTTTCTACAAACTGCTCTTAATTCTGTTTTATTTCTCTCACAAGCTGGGGAGAAGGAGCTGGCACTATGCAGTTCCATGTTGTCACTCTAGATGGCAATGATTCCATTTAATGCGTCAGGATGAGGCCAAGATGTGTTTCAATCTGAAAACGAAGGCTCTGATTTTAACCCCCAGGGGGATGGGCCTGCGGAGGTTATTATACCGGCCGCGTGTGAAACCATCGCCCCAGGCATGCGATGGCCTCACTGAGATCCAACGGGCGGGGCCTGTCATTCGGACCCTGATTACATTTTTACTGGCAGCAGCGAGCTGGGTACTTGGGCCCAGCCTCGCCATGGAAACCGCTGCCCCAGGATCAGCAGGCCCGAAAGAGGGCCTTAGACGTTAGTCAGTCTTGCTCTTTAAGGTTTCCTTTGGGACAGGAGGAGCAAGAATTCTCCTCACTTATGCTGTGGCCTTTCCCGCAGGTCCCCGGCTGCCAGCTCCTGCTGTGCTCACCCGAGTCCCCCTCCCCCCGCCCACCTCACGTCATTGACACTGGGCTCGGGCGGCTCTCGGGCCTGCTCTATTTAAAGGAGGCCCCACACTCAGCCCTAGTTAAAATAAGGGCTAACTGCACGCCAACGTTTATTGGAAATACTCTGGTTTCTAATTATAGGCATGAATTAGGCTCCTGGATCCTAGTCTAATGACAGTAGAGAATAGCCGTATATTAACCTACAGTTTAGGAGAGAGCTGGGCAGCAAACACCAGTCACTGTCACCTTTCTGATTAAAGGTGATGCACACCCCCAGATTTCAGGATTTCACACGCAATGACCTGTCTGCTGATTACCGGGCGAGATATTCTGACTGTGTCTCAGAAGATTTCAAACATTTTGTTTGCTTTTGCCAGAAATAGCGAATCGAGGAAATGTCTCCCTGCACACAATGAGCCAAGGAGAGCTTATCCCAGGCTCTCAATCCCAAACATAACTCTCTACTCAAACAAAGCAGCTGACAGCAGCAGGCCGTTACTTCTGTCAAGCCTGCTTGCTGAAATCCATCCTGTTTACCGGCATGAGTGATGAACTGCCTAACGGAGCAGTGTGAAGGGAAATCAATGGCTGCCTCCAGCAGTGGGAAGCTAATAGCAGGCTAATCATTTACAATAATGGCACAGGCTGACAGGCACAAGTGTCCTCGACAGGGAGATGGGCTTTCCTCGAAAATTGTAAGGTTATGTCAATCCCTGGTGAGTAATGGCAACTTGTTCATGTTCAACGGCACGGTTCCACTGTTCTTCTAACCAGAGAAGCAAAACAAAGCAGAGTAAATGTTGAGATGCCCTTCCACCAGTGAGAATTGATGCCCCACTGATTTAATCAAACTTTCAAATAGTATCTGTCATTGTGAAGTAGCAAACCTGCAGCGACAGTCAAAGGCACCATGTGTAACTGACAGTCAACGGCACTGTGTCTGAGCGACAGTCAATGGCACTGTGTCTGAGCGACAGTCAATGGCACTGTGTCTGAGCGACAGTCAATGGCACTGTGTCCGAGCGACAGTCAATGGCACTGTGTCCGAGCGACAGTCAACGGCACTGTGTCCGAGCGACAGTCAATGGCACTGTGTCTGAGCGACAGTCAATGGCACTGTGTCCGAGCGACAGTCAATGGCACTGTGTCCGAGCGACAGTCAATGGCACTGTGTCCGAGCGACAGTCAATGGCACTGTGTCCGAGCGACAGTCAACGGCACTGTGTCCGAGCGACAGTCAACGGCACTGTGTCCGAGCGACAGTCAAATGGCACTGTGTCCGAGCGACAGTCAACGGCACTGTGTCCGAGCGACAGTCAACGGCACTGTGTCCGAGCGACAGTCAACGGCACTGTGTCCGAGCGACAGTCAACGGCACTGTGTCCGAGCGACAGTCAACGGCACTGTGCCCGAGCGACAGTCAACGGCACTGTGTCCGACCGACAGTCAACGGCACTGTGTCCGAGCGACAGTCAACGGCACTGTGTCCGAGCGACAGTCAAATGGCACTGTGTCCGAGCGACAGTCAACGGCACTGTGTCCGAGCGACAGTCAACGGCACTGTGTCCGAGTGACAGTCAACGGCACTGTGTCCGAGTGACAGTCAATGGTCATTCCTGCCAAAAACTTATGATTAGCAAATGAAACCTGAGGAAAGCTGTCAAACTAAGTCTACTATACTGTACTATAATAAATAGCTGCCCGAAGTATATCAGCCACAAGGAGCACCCTCATTTCCTCCATTCTACAGAGCCACAGAATAATAGAACTGCAGAACCATAGAAGTTTACAAACAGTGTGAGGCCATTCAGCACATCATGTCTGTGCTAGCTCTTTGCTCGGGCAATGCAAAGCTAATCCCACTGCCTCACTCTCTACCCATATTTTCCTTTAAAAGATGGCCTTAGAGGAAATGTAAAGCAGGGATAGCAAGCACTCCCTGTGGCAAAACATTCCACGCTCAACATAGAGAAATTTCCCATATCTCATTCTCTTAACAAAAAGTTTAAATTGGTGTTCCTGTGTCTCTGACTCAGCAATCCGATGAAAAAGCCTTTCTCAATTTATCTTGTCAAAACTCTTCATAAATTAAAAACCTTCATTAAATCTCTTCACTGACTTTGCTCCAGTGTAAATAGTCCCAGGATCTCAAGTCTCTCCTCTTGGCTAGAGTTTCCCATCCCTGGGATTATCCTGGTTATTCTACGCTGAACACACGCTCTGGTTTTAATGTCTTCACTAAAATGGGGCTCCCGAAACTGCACACTATTCTAACTGTGGTCTATCCAGTTAATCATTACTTCTTTATTCTTCCACATTACAGGAAAGATGTGATTACACCAGAGAGGGTGCAGAGGAGACTTAAAGGATGTTGCCTGGGCTGGGGAATTTTAGCTATGAGGAAAGGTTGGAGAGGCTGGGGTTGTTGTCTTTGGAGCAGAGGAGGCTGAGGGGAGATTTAATTGAGGTGTATAAAATTATGAGGGGCCTGGATAGAGTGGATAGGAAGGACCTATTTCCCTTAGCAGTGAGGTCAACAGCCAGGGGCATAGATTTAAAGTAATTGGTCGGAGGTTTAGAGGGGAGTTGAGGAGAACTTTTTTCACCCAGAGGGTGGTGGGGGTCTGGAACTCACTGCCTGAAAGGGTGGTAGAGGCAGAAACCCTCATCATATTTAAAAAGTACTTGGATATTCACTTGAAGTGCCGTAACCTACAGGGCTACGGACCAGAGCTGGAAAGTGGGATTAGGCTGGAGAGCTCTTTTTCAGCCGCCACAGACACGATGGGCCGAATGGCCTCCTTCTGTGCTGTGAATTTCTATGATTCTCTGATACTCTTGCCTTATTTATGAAACCCAAAATATGAAAAGCGCTTTTACAGCTTGATGTACCTGCACTCACGATTTCAGGCAATTATATATTTGGACCCCACGGTCTCTCTGTTCATCCACTTCCTTCAACATCTTTCCGTTGAGCGTACACTTCCAACCCTTGCATTCCTCTCAAAGTGCGTTAGCTCACATTTTTCTGCATTTAATTGCATCTGCCATTTGCCTGTCTATTCTGCTAACTTCGACATGACTTCCTGAAGTCTTCCCTGCTATTTGCCAAACCCCACATTTTTGTGTCATGAGCAATTTTCAATCTGCTCAAGTCTAAATCATCTACATATCAAACGCAAACGTGGAGCCAGCACAGATCCTTGGTGTCCACCGTTCCAACCCTTCGGCAATTAAAGCTACACCCACTAAAGAAAGACTTGCATTTCTATAGCGCCTTTCACGACCTCAGGACATCCCAAAGTGCTTTACAACCAATGAAGCACTTTTAGTCACTGCTGTGGGATGGATGATGACAGCCTTCTTGTTGCCCACCCTGTTACGTGATCTTACATCACAACTAATGTCGTCCCAAAGGACACCAAACTTGTCGTTAAATCGACCTCCTGGTGACAGTAGCAAACAAGCAAATCGAAAAGTCACTGTTGTAATGCAGGAAACACAACAGCCAATTTGTGCACAGCAAGCTCCCACAAACAGCAATGTGAGAATGACCAGATAATGTTTTTGTGATGTTGGTTGAGGAATAAATATTGGCCAGGACACCGGGGAGAACTCCCTGCTTTTCTTCGAAATAGTGCCACGATCTTTTACATCCACCTGAGAGGCCTCGGTTTAATGTCTCATCCGAAAGATGGCACCTCCGACAGTGCAGCACTCCCTCAGTACTGCACTGGAGTGTTGGCCTAGATTTTTGTGCTTAGGTCTCTGGAGTGGGACTTGAACCCACAACCTGCTGACTCAGAGGCGAGAGTGCTCCAACTAATCCATTGTTTCCAACTTGCAATCCCTGCTTTACATTTCCTCTAAGGCCATATGCCTGAATTTTTGGAACAAGTTTCCTGAGGGACATCTTATCGAATGCCTTCTGAAAAGCCACACACACTCCATCTATTGCACCCTTGAACACCTTCTCAACCCTCTTTATTGTTATTCGATTTTATTCTCTACGCTTTCCTTTCTCTTTGGCTGAGAAAGCAGGGAGGAGGCATCCAGCAACAAGGCATGTGAGCAACTGTCTGGAGATGCCTGCGAATAGCCAGCTGAACCTGGTTGTCTCAAGGTCCCTCCCCAGGGAGAAATGCCTAGTGTTTGACCAGAGCAGAAAAGCTGAAACAGGGGTGGTCTTCAGGGGGCTCCTGATTTCACAGGTCCTGCATGACACTGTGACAGGTCTGTTTGCTACCATAGTTTATGCATGAGTAAGATGCCATGTCCGACTACTGCCATCTGTAACAAGCGAGTAATCACACCAGATCTGAACACTAACCATGCAATCAAATAGTGCCACTCTTCATCCCACACTCAATCCTTTCCCAAACAAGAATGCAACTTAAAACAATACACTAAACAGATCAAACAACAAAACCATGCTATCCATTGTTGTAGAATGATAGAATCATACAATCATACAGCACAAAAGTCCATTTGGCCCATTGTCCCTGTGCCAGCTCTTTGAAAGAACAATCTAATTAGGCCCGCTTAATGTTTCCTCTCTTTTTTGGACCACGCGGCCCCTTTAACGGGCTGCGCAGCCTATTCAAAATTCCGCGCATGCGCATTTTTTTCATTTACAAGAGGATCAGTGTGGCCTCTGTTTCACCACAGTGGGGATTCTCCAGCTGTAGCTTGCTCAGTAGTTTAGTTTGGAGACTCTTGCACATGGGGATGGGTTTCTGTACTAGTCAGACATCCAGCAGACAAAATAAAAACCTACTGTCATTCTACTAAGAATCACCCTTAGTCTTGTGATCCTCAGCTCTCTGTTGCCACTCATTAAGCATTTTCCAGTTTGATGAACCAACAGTTACCGTTTATGGGATATTTCCCTTCTGAAAAGTTTATACTGTAGATGCTAAAGGCATTTGGCGTGTGATGCGACTAACAGTCAGAATCCCCATGTGCTTGCTCTCACCCCTGCCCCTTTAGATCAGGAGCACGTTCTTCCCACATCCCCACTGTGCTCTCCGTGCTCTTTACCCTTCCCCCCTCCCCGCCGAGTTCCTGACCTTCTCTTCCCCCCTCCGAGCTCCTCTCCTCTGCCCCTCCGAACCTCTCTCTTCCCCACTTCGATCCTCTCTCTCTCTTCCCCCCTTCGATCCTCTCTCTCTCTCAGATCTCCTCTTTCTCCTTCCAATCCTCTCTCTCCCTCTGATCCTCGCTCTCTCCCCACCTCTGATCTCCCCTCTCTCCCGCTGATCCTCACCCTCTCCTCCGTCCGATCTCCCAGCTCTCTCTCCCCCCTCTGATCTCCTCCCTCTCTCCGATCCTCTCTCTCTCCCCTCCGATCTCCCCTCTCTCTCCCTCCGATCCGCGCCCTCTCCCCCTCCGATCTCCCAGCTCTCTCTCCGATCCTCTCTCTCTCCCCCCTCTGATCTCCTCTCTCCAATCCTCTCTCTCTCCCCTCTGATCTCCTCTCTCTCTCATCCCCTCCGATCCTTGTCCTCTCCCCCGTGATCTCCGATCCTCTCGCTCTCCCCCTCTGATGATCGCTCTCTTTCCGATCCTCTCTCTCCCCCTTCTGATCTCCTCTCTCCCCCCTCCGATCTCCCCTCTCTCCCCCCTCTGATCTCCCCCTCCAATCCTCCCCCTCCAATCCGTGCCCTCTCCCCCCTCCAATCTCCCCTCTCTCCCCCCTCCAATCTCCCCTCTCTCCCCCCTCCGATCTCCCCCTCCAATCCTCGCCATCTCCCCCCTCCAATCTCCCCCTCCAATCCGCGCCCTCTCCCCCCTCCGATCTCCCCTCTCCCCCTCCGATCCTTGCCCTCTCCCCCTGCGATCTCCCAGCTCTTTCCAATCCTCTGATCTCTCTCTCCGATCCTCTCTCCCCCCCTCTGATCTCCTCTCTCCGATCCTCTCTCTCCCCCCCCTCTGATCTTCTCTCTCTCCGATCCTCTCTCCCCCCTGATCTCCTCTCTCTCCGATCCTCTCTCTCCCCACCTCTGATCTCTCTCTATCTCTCCCCCATCTGATCTCCTCTCTCTCCGATCCTCTCTCTCTCTCCCCCCCTCTGATCTCCTCCCTCTCTCCCCCCTCTGATCTTCTCCCTCCGATCCTCTCTCTCTCTGATCTCCTCCCTCTCTCTCCCCCCCTTTTGATCCTTGATCTTCCCACCCCCGGCCACCAATGGATCCCCTAAGCTTGCAGGCTGCAACTGCAGGTGGGGTACTGCGCATGCGTAGAAGGTCACAAAGGTGTTCGTGCAAATAATCACAGCGAATATTTATCCCTCAACCAATATTTATCCCTAAAACAGATTATCTGGCCATTATCACATTGCTGTTTGTGGGAGCTTGCTATGTGCAAATTAGCTGCTGTGTTTCCTACATTACAACAGTGACTACTCTTCAAAAAGTACTTAATTGGCTGTAAAGCGTTTTGGGACATCTGGAGGTCATGAAAAGCACTATATAAATGCAAGTCTTTCTTTCTTTCTTGATGTTTCTCTGTGTCCAGGTTTTAAGCCGTGACCCAGAGGTCTTGAGTGAGCAGAGCTCTGAATGTGAATCATAGAATCATCGAATCATCCAGTACAGAAGAAGGCCATTCGGCCCATCGAGTCTGCGGCGGCTCTTTCGAAGAGCAATCCAGTTAGTCCCTCCCCCCCGCTCTTTCCCCATATCCCTGCAATTTGTTCTCCCACCATTCCTCGGTTACCTTGGTCAGAATGCCGTCCTCTCTGTGATGTTTCTGCAAAATATGCTGAAGTGTTAGTTGGATTTTCTGTTGCAGTTTCTCAACTTTTATTTTCTCCTGAAGCCACAGACGATCTAGGAGAAGAAACAATGACAGAATAAACTCAGGAATCGACACAACAGCTTCTTGCCAGTTATTCTCAGCCTTCACTGAGTGATTGCAAAGACCACAGATCATCCAGACACCCAGCGGGAGCTTGTGAGAGCAGTCAGTGAATATCCCCTTCTGTTCCCTGTCTCTCGGGGAGATACCCAGCCCATACACAGCACCCAGCCCATACCCAGCCTGCAACCAACACACACCCTGCACCCAGCCTGTAACTTGCTCCCAGCACCCACCTACTCTGTACCCAGCACCCAGCCCATACCCAGCCTGCAACCAACACACACCCTGCACCCAGCCTGTAACTTGCTCCCAGCACCCACCTACTCTGTACCCAGCACCCAGCCCATACCCAGCCTGCAACCAACACACACCCTGCACCCAGCCTGTAACTTGCTCCCAGCACCCAGCGCACACCTAGTCTGTACCCAGCACCCAGCCTGCAACCAACACACACCCTGCACCCAGCCTGTAACTTGCTCCCAGCACCCACCTACTCTGTACCCAGCACCCAGCATGCAACCAACACACACCCTGCACCCAGCCTGTAACTTGCTCCCAGCACCCAGCTACTCTGTACCCAGCACTCAGCCCACACCCAGCGCGCCTTCACCAGTTTTAGCTCATACGGTTCTATTTTTGGTGAAGGTGTTGCCCATGTACAACCTTCGGTACCTGCAAGCTCTGAGATGTTTTCCAGTAAACAATGTGCAACAACGTGCGACAGAACATGCGACAGCGTGTGCAACAATACATATTGCTCATCCTTAGTTTCCTTGAGAAGGTGGTTATGAGCCTTCTCCTTGGGCCACTGCAGTCCTCATAGTGATGGTGTTAGCTAGGGAATTCCAGGATATTGACCCAGTGACGATGAAAGTAAGGTTCCCTGAGTGGGAATCGAACCTAGGCTGTGGTAGTAAGAGCACCAAATCCTAAGATCAGGAAGTAGAATCAGTATGGGTGGAGATAAGGAATAACAAGGGGTAGAAAACATTGGAGGGAGTAGTTTATAGGCCCCCAAACAGTAGCTATTCCGTTGGACAGAGTATTAATCAACAAATAATAGGAGCTTGTAACAAAGGTAATGAAATAATCATGGGGGACTTTAATCTTTATATATACTAGGCAAGTCAAAAATAGGCAAAGGTAGTCTGGCGGACGAGTACAAGGAATGCATTCGAGACAGTTTCTGGAACAATATGTCATGGAACCAACCAGGGAACAGGCTATTTTAGATCTTGTATTGTGTAATCAGACAGGATTAATTAGTAATCTTGTAGTAAAGGATCCTCTGGGGAAGAGTGATCAGAATATTATAAAATTTCACTTTGAGTTTGAGAGTGAAATACCACACTAACAGTCATCGGTGAGAGCAGAGTGTAAAATTGGTAAATGTGAAACAGGCCAACTCATAGTGTTGATCATCACTCCCACTTCT
The DNA here is from genome assembly GCF_052327205.1 of Somniosus microcephalus. NCBI lineage: Eukaryota > Metazoa > Chordata > Chondrichthyes > Squaliformes > Somniosidae > Somniosus > Somniosus microcephalus. The sequence continues at coordinate 12,245,186 of NC_141018.1, read as the reverse complement.
ACCCTCCCAATAATTTATAAACATAAATTCTGATAGTAGTCAGATACTATCTTAAATACACAAAATGTAGTGTAAAATAGTAAAATCTCCCATTGGCCTACTCCTGCTCCTGATTCTTATGTTCTTATGTTCTAACCACTAGATCACCAAGACAATCTTATTAAAATGGACATGCGGTGGGCATCCAGTAGACAGAGGATTCCTCATTCACTTCTTTTGGCAGTGAACAATTTTTCAAGTTGCATGCCTCTCTACCTCTTCCTCCTTTAGGTCGCTCCTTAAAACCAACTATTTGATTGGTAACCTTGCTCTGTGCGGCTGCAGAGTTCACCAAAATGTTCCTCTTTTGGGTAGTAATTGAGCTCTGCTCAGCACCCACTCAATTAACGAAATCTCACAACAGTATTACCTCTAATCAGACAATTACCAAGTCGCTGGGGACAATTTTAAACTAAGACGCCCATTGGGAATCCCACGGGATCAGGTGGAACGCCGGATTTATACCCGGACCACAGACTGCAATGGAGAGTAAAAGCGGGCCAGATGTGAAACCAGTATTCCACCTGATCTCGTCAGTTTCGACGGGTGCGTTGGGCTAAAATTTCCCCCACTGGCTGTAATGTAGGGGTGGGCAATTACTTGGGCTGGAGGGCCACTTAACAAGTTTTGGTGAGCTGTTGAGGGCCGCACACAGAAAATGAAATGTGTTAACAACAGCTACCATTAGAATTTGTTATGGCATTTATTGTATAAAGAACCTTTCATGTCGTTTCCACACTTAATAAAAATAACAACACTTATTAACATACTAACGAACATGATACAGGTTTACGAGTCACACTGAAAAGTGCTCGGTCTGTTTATTCCAAATGGTCTAAATTCATTCTTATAGTGGCGAATGAGAGATCGATTCTGCTTCCTCCGGCAACTATAAACAAGCTATAAGGCACAATCAAGGATAAAATCATTAAACAACCTTTGAAAATTGCACATGAAAGTTCTACTTTGATGCCTTTGAAACCTCGCTAAGAAATAATTAGGTGACTCGGGAAATAATTTATACTGCAAATTGTGCCCCAGATCAGCCATTAAATTGGGCTTGTTCATTGTCAATGTACTATCTCTCCTGAGAAAAGCCAAGACGCCGACAGTTTGCGGACTTTCATTTGAGAATGGGCACAAATAATGCACCATTATAATGCACATTTCATCCTCGAGTGCTATTTATTACTGGGGCTGGCCAACAACATAAATCTCTACACCCTCTTCCAGTCATGACAATAAACTTAAATTGTTCATGGTATGGGGAAAAAGGGCTTAAATTAAAAGCAGTGAATGCAATGTCCAATATACCTGGGTCCATTTAGTTATGTCTCCACTATGCTAATTAAGTGGGATAATATTAAAACGGGTGAATAATTGTGCAGGAATTAAATTGGTAAATGTGAAACAGACCAACTCATAGTGTTGATCATCACTCCCACTTCTACCCTCCCAATAATTTATAAACATAAATTCTGATAGAAGTCAGATACTATCTTAAATACACAAAATGTGGTGTAAAATAGTCAAATCTTCCATTACTAAATGGATGAAATGATTGATCGATGGACTATATGTTGTACTGAAAGTCTACGTGGCTGTTTGGCCGAGCGGCTCGAGTCTGCAGGGCCTCCAACACGAGAGGTCTTCTCTCTTCAGTGTGCTGAGTACGGGAGCCTGTCTCCAACATGGTGCCATGGAGCAGGTTACACCCCCAAGAACTGTCTCTAACATGGTGCCATGGAGCAGGTTACACCCCCAAGAACTGTCTCTAACATGGTGCCATGGAGCAGGTTACACCCCCAAGAACTGTCTCTAACATGGTGCCATGGAGCAGGTTACACCCCCAAGAACTGTCTCTAACATGGTGCCATGGAGCAGGTTACACCCCCAAGAACTGTCTCCAACATGGTGCCATGGAGCAGGTTACATAACGTTGGCTCCCGGTCTGACAACGCCTCGATTTTAAAACCTCTCCGCCTCTACTCTCTCCTCCTTTAAGGCGCTCCTTCAAACCTAGCTATTTGACCAAGCTTTTGGTCATCTGCCCCAATATCTCCTTATGTGGCTCGGTGTCAAATTTTGTTTGATAATCGCTCCTGTGAGGCACCTTGGGACATTTTACTATGTGAAAGGTGCTATATAAATGCAAGTTGTTGTTGCTGTTAAACACAGTGAAGGCTGTGTCAAAGTACAGGGCATCAGAACTAGATGTTGGCAAGTGTCCATCTCAGATGTGCATCAAATGGAGAAACAGGAACACGAGAGCAGCTGGTTGAAGGGTGGCACTGAGTCCCGTGCCTGCCTTTAAGATATAAGATATACAGGTATATGTTCCAGGTGAGTGTTTGTGCTGTCAGAGAATTGGGCGCAGAAGCCAATGCACCCTAGCTGCAGTGCTGCTGATTTTCCAGCAATTGAAATGAAGGCCAAGTAATCGGGAGGGCAGTGAGGCGGCTGTGTCGACCTCACCAGAATTTCTGATCGGCGACCCGCCCTCGGAAAAATTTACCGTATTACGTTTGGCAAAGGGAGCGCGAAGGAGGGTGGATTGTGGAAAGTAAGCTCAGTGAAATGAATGGAGAAAAGTCATTACATGAGAGTGAATTCGTTTATTGAGGAGCTCACCTGCAGAGATCAGCACATATGCAGAAAACAAGGCAATCTCGTCCTCTACTAGATGAAATGAACACAAACTTTTACCAAATTCAAAGATGGAGTTGATCAAGTCATCACAACCTGCCAGGAGAAGGGATGGAAGAACAATTAAAACGGACGCACTCAACAAATCATGTTTAGTCCTAAACAGACCAGTGTGGTGGTACTTTTGTAGATCGATGTAATTGCTTGAACTCTACATGATCCAAACATATAATTCATAATAATACGATTCATAACTCATAAATAGAACAATATTAAAAGATCTGGAGACTGACCAATGGAAGGGAAGCCTGCTTGAAACCACACTATGGTATATCGAAACATTTTACATTCATGATGGGCCAAATCTTGCTGGAAAAGTAACGGCGTGTTAATGTGCAAATCAGCCAGCAAATTCAGGGGATTAAGAGATATGGCATGAGTTGTGAATTCCAGAACTTGCCATTGATTTATGCCGCTCTGCTGTTTGCTTCGCACAAACGGCATCTTGCCCTTAGCCTCCCCGTTATTGTTACGAACTTGCTGGATTTGTACGTTAATTGCCCATTAAACTCGCCACAGAAAGTTAGGGCCGGAACTTAACAGCGTAAGTACCTTTTTAATGTTGTGATAATTGTTAGTGCAATGCCAATCAACCCCTCTGGCCCAGAAAAGGAACAATTTCATTCCTTCAAGTAGTAAATTGTTCTGAGGGATTTTAAAAAGGTCACATTTTTAATTTTTTTCTTACATTTCCTTTCTGTCTTTTCTTTCCCTCTCAATCCAATCTGCCTTTCCCTCTCTTTATTTCTCTTTCTGTGCCTGATTTGACTGTAATTCACCCTATTTCCTTCTCAGTCCTTCCTCCATTTCTTTCTCAATCCTTAAATCTCGTTGATCAAGGAGACAGACTGTTGGTCCCACCGTTCACTGAGGTCCCAGATGCCCTGTTGTCCTCGCCGTGCTGTTATCAGCTCATACTCCTAGCAAGTTATGATGCAAATACATTTGGAGCTGAAGGGTTCAGGAAAAAGTCTAACTCTTGGTGCACGCCACAAGATGCCCCACTCCAGCAAGATCCGGCCCAATATTTATAGATTAAGAAATTACTTTAACTGATTTACAATACAATAACACGGCTTGATGCGCCTTACCTCCAAATCAAAGTGAGCATCAATCTAACAAATAGCGCTCAGTGTATGGAATATGTTATGAGAAGCCCGGTTGCCACACTCAGTGATTGGACTAGTTCAGTTGTATCTTTAACTATTGAGATATACTTGCCAAGCAGTCAGTTGGATTGCAGTCTGGTTAACCAGATTCATATGTGGTTTTCTTAACTAGAATCACACACAAATCTTAGTTAAAAACTTCACGAAAACTCCTAAAATGGGACCTGCTACCTGGCTTAATATTTTACACGATTACATAACTTCTGTGCCTGCTTTGAATTGTGGCGCTAACTTTTGTGCTGTAACTTGTAATCAGTAGGAACGGCTTGCAAACTGGTTATGCTCATTTTTCGCTTCAACCCATAACTGTCAGAGAGAAGCATTCACTGGCTTCTGCGAGCACTCACTGTGGCCTCTCTCCTGCAAGGTTACACCGTAATGCACTTAAACATGGAGATGCTCCCTTGGGACTGATGGACTGGGTTTATATTAATAGAGTTTTCACATTGTGACAGGCCTTACATCTTTTACTTACGGTGCAGCATGAAGGGTGAAAGTTACACAGTGATTCCAGGGGGACTGCACCATTGGAAACAATGGTCTGAGGCAAGGAACTGAGAATGGCACTCAGACCCATGCACAGTCGCAACCAGTTGGGTTAACTTGTGGATGAACAAGATTTTTCCTAGTTCAGGAAATATGCTCTTCCTACCTTGGTTGGAAGTAGGGTATAAGATGTCCCTCTGAGTAAGGTGTCTCCTGCCATCTCTTTCCCCGTGTGCCCGGGGTGGGAGATTGGGGGGGATAGTGGAACAGGGTGGAGGAGGGGGAGAGCGGAGGGTGGAGGGTGTGTCCAGGGTTGGGGAGGATGGAGGAGGGTATGTACCCGGGGGGGGCGGGGAGGGTGGGGAAGGGAATGTACCCGGAGTGGGGTGGGGGGGGGGGGGCGGGGGGGAGAGGGAATGTATCTGGGGTGGGGGAGGGTATGCCCATCTTCCTCAGTTGAAGGAGGCTCCAGGTTATCACAGTACAATAAAGGCAGTCCATGCATTTCACTGCCAGTCTCGGTGTGGTTATAGGACCAGGGAGAGGAATTGTGGAAATGTAGAAGTGAAGGCACATCCATTTCTTCTTATAGTACAATAGGGAATGGGAGGGTGGGGAAAAGAGGCTTCACGTTTTATGCTGGCCTCTGCCTCCCCACAGATTGGAGTGTGTGATCTCCCAAGGCTAAATCCCAGACAAACCCACATTCGAATAACAAGGAACACTGAATGTCAGAACTGGCCCATGTGACTTGTGCAATCCAACTTGTGGTTATCCCCACTGAAACGATTCGGATATTATGTGACTCTGCCCCAGTCTACCTTATTATTTCAGAAGAGTAAGAGATGCTTTTACTTTACCTAATGATTTGAAGATATCTGGACCAGCATACTTCCCGTCAAAATAAACCGTATTGTTCTGTGGGTCAAAGGCTCGACACATTCGGACAAACACAACTTCTAAAGAACCTGAGAATGTGGAGAGAAAGTCAACAACTCCGAATTGGCATTGGCAGCATATCTGTAAAAATGTGCAACTGCTTCTGGGAAGTGTCATCATTCTGTGTTACCCACACACTAGAGCAGACAAGTGGCAACATGGCAACTTGTATAGATCAATCCTTTATACTGCTGCTCATGCAGTACATGGTTTGAGAAGACTTGTATCACAAGCCTGCGGCAGTAATGGGTTAAACTCCCAAAACTGTTTGTCGCTCCAACCTATCAGCCATGCTTGTGAAGAATTTTCCCAATTCCTTACTCGAGTATTAGGCATTCCACTTAATAGAGGAGAGAAAGGGCAATGATTAAAGAGACTTTCTTGTACTACGGAAAGGTGTCTACTGCTGGCTAAAAAATATCCTCAGTGTACCAACTCCCATCAACCCACCCTACCCCACCCCCCCCAACCCCAAACCATCCAATCTCCACCCCAGGCCACCCCACCCCTTCCCATCCCACTCCACCCCATCCCCAACCCATCCCACCCCATCCCATCCCACCCTACTCTACCCCAGCCCACCCCAAGCCTTCCCATCCCATTCCCACCTGATCTCATCCCATCCCATCCGACCCCCATCCTACTCCATTCCATCCCACCCCACCTCACTTGGAAACAAAGGACACAGAAACAGACAGTCTGGGGGGCTGATAAAGGAGCTAGACCTAGAGAGAGAGAAAGCGCTCTCATTTTATGTCAGGGCTGCCCAATTTCAAGAACACTCTGGGTGTAGCTGCAACACTCAAGAAGCTCGACACCATCCAGGACAAAGCTGTCCGCTTGATAGATACCCCATCCAACACCTTAAACATCCACTCCATCCACCACCAGTGGAGTCAGACCCAAAAGAAAGAAAAAAAAGACTTGAATTTCTATAGCGCCTTTCACAACCCCGAGGCGCTTTACAGCCAATGAAGTTTCTCCTGAGTTCCTTATTTGATTTATTAGTGACTCTTATATTTAAAAGAAAATGCCTTAAATTTCTATCGCGCCTTTCATGACCACCAGATGCCCCAAAGCACTTTACAGCCAATGAAGTACTTTTTGAAGTGTAGTCACTGTTGTAACTTGGCAGCCAATTTGCGCACAGCAAGCTCCCACAAACAGCACTGTGATAATGACCAGATAATCTGTTTTATAGTGATGCTGATTGAGGGATAAATATTGGCCAGGACACCGGGGATAACTCCCCTGCTCTGCTTTGAAATAGTGCTATAGGATCTTTTACATCCACCCGAGAGCGCAGACAGGGCCTCGGTTTAACATCTCATCCGAAAAATGACACCTCCAACAGTGCAGCACTCTTCAGTACTGCACTGGAGTGTCAACCATCAGCCTAGAATTTTGTGCTCAAATCTACGGAGTGGGATTTTAACCTACAACCTTCTGCTACCCACTGAGCCCCAGCCTCTAAGCCTGTAAAAGATCAAGGAGTAACTAGGCAATGATTGAGTACCTGCTTTCAGAAGTACGATCTGATCGTTTTGACACAGTTCCATGAATCCGTCAATGCGTTTGGCAAACTCCACCACATACTGAATGGCTTCTGTTATTTTGATTGCACATAGCTGCCACATCACCTCCCTGGGCTGCACAAGAGGATTACTGTTAACTTCCACGTTCGATTGAGAAAGTGACGCTTGTTACTGTTACTGTTACTCACTGTTTGAGCTGGGCGCTCTTGGTCCCCTACCTTATTCTGGTAAATCTCCACTTCCTCTTGCACATACGCTTGCCATGTTATCTGCTGCAGCTCCTCCTGTAAGTACTGGCAGGTCTCAATGTGGGACTTGGAAATGTTCTGCGCAAGGTGCTCTACGGGGGAAAACATTCAGCAATTTAGGGAGCATCAGAAAAACCGACCAATGGTCACAGAACTAAATGGACTCAATACTGCAGAAAGCCGAGAGGAGTATAGAAAGTGCAGGGGTGAAATCAAAAAGGAAATTAGGAAAGAAAAGAGAGGGCATGAAAAAATATTGGCAAGTAAAATCAAGGAAAACCCAAAGATGTTTTATAAATACTTTAGTTATCCTCTTGCTCTTAATGTAAGAGTAGGGCCTATTAGGGACCATAAAGGTAACCTGTGTGTGGAGGCGGAAGACATGGGTATGGTTCTTAATGAATACTTTGCGTCTGTTTTCACAAAAGAGAGGGACGATGCAGAAATTGCAATCAGGGAGGAGGAGTGTGAAATATTAGATGAAATAAGCATAGTGAAAGAGGAAGTATTAAGGGGTTTAACATCTTTGAAAGTGGATAAATCCCCAGGCCTGGATGAAATGTATCCCAGATTGTTAAGAAAAGTAAGAGAGGAAATAGCAGAGGCTCTGACCATCATTTTCCAATCCTCCCCGGCTACAGGTGTGGTGCCAGAGGACTGGAGGACTGCTACCGTGGTACCGTTGTTTAAAAGAGGAGAAAGGGATAGACCGAGTAATTACAGGCCAGTCAGCCTAAGCTCGGTGGTGGAATATTATTGGAAAAAGTTCTGAGGGACAGGATAAATCTTCATTTAGAAAGACACGGATTAATCAGGGACAGTCAGCATGGATTTGTTAAGGGAAGGTCGTGTCTGACTAACTTGATTGAATTGTTTGAGGTATTAACAAGGAGGGTCGATGAGGGTAGTGTGTTTGATGTAGTCTCTATGGATTTTAGCAAGGCTTTTGATAAGGTCCCGCATGGCAGACTGGTCATGAAAGTAAAAGCCCATGGGATCCAGGGCAAAGTGGCAAGTTGGATCCAAAATTGGTTCAGAGGCAGGAAACAAAGGGTAATGGTCGAAGGGTGCTTTTGTGACTGGAAGGCTGTTTCCAGTGGGGTTCCGCAGGGCTCAGTGCTGGGTCCTTTGCTTTTTGTGGTATATATCAATTATTTGGACTTGGATGTAGGAAGTATGATTAAGAAGTTTGCAGATGATACAAAAATTGGCCGTGTGGTTGATAATGAAGAAGGAAGCTGTAGACTGCAGGAAGATATCCGGCAGCAGCGGCGGCGGGAAACGCAAGCGGCGAGGCTTTAAAAGGCCACCAGAGACCAGGTAGGCCTCACAGCAGCAGCGGCGGGAAACGCGAGCGGCGAGGCTTTAAAAGGCCCCCAGAGACCAGGTAGGCCTCACAGCGGCAGCGGCGGGAAACGCGAGCGGCGAGGCTTTAAAAGGCCACCAGAGACCAGGTAGGCCTCATAGCGGCAGCGGCGGGAAACGCGAGCGGCGAGGCTTTAAAAGGCCCCCAGAGACCAGGTAGGCCTCACAGCGTCAGCGGCGGCGGGAAACGCGAGCGGCAAGGCTTTAAAAGGCCCCCAGAGACCAGGTAGGCCTCACAGCAGCAGCGGCGGCGGCGGGAAATGCGAGCGGCGAGGCTTTAAAAGGCCCCCAGAGACCAGGTAGGCCTCATAGCGGCAGCGGCGGGAAACGCGAGTGGCGAGGCTTTAAAAGGCCCCCAGAGACCAGGTAGGCCTCACAGCGTCAGCGGCGGCGGGAAACGCGAGCGGCGAGGCTTTAAAAGGCCCCCAGAGACCAGGTAGGCCTCACAGCGTCAGCGGCGGCGGGAAACGCGAGCGGCAAGGCTTTAAAAGGCCCCCAGAGACCAGGTAGGCCTCACAGCATCAGCGGCGGGAAACGCGAGCGGCGAGGCTTTAAAAGGCTCCAAGAGACCAGGTAGGCCTCACAGCGTCAGCAGCGGCGGCGGTGAGTATTTAAGGTGAGCCCGAGGCGCGGGTAGGCCTACTAATCTCCAATCTCAGAGAGGGAGAGAAGTAAAAAGTAATCGAAGTGTGACATCACCAGAAAGCAGGTAAGTGATTGGTTGGTGAGTATTTCTTTCTTTTTTAAACTCTAACTCTGTGGTTTATAGTTTCTAGGGTTTCTGTGGTGTAGTGGGGACTGTTGGTAAACCAGGGCCCTAAAATATATCATTTAACTGTAGTGTAATTGGTGGGATTGATTTGATTTAATTCAATTTCAATTAATTAAAGGGTAAGTCATGGTAGGACAGCCCGGCCCCGTGGTATGCTCCTCCTGTGCTATGTGTGAACTCAGGGACACTTCCTGTGTCCCTGACAACTACGTGTGCAGGAAGTGTGTCCAGCTGCAGCTACTGGCAGACCGCATTGCGGTACTGGAGCAGCGATTGGATACACACTGGACCATTTGCGATGCTGAGGATGTCGTGAATAGCACGTTTAATCAGTTGGTCACACCGCACATAAAGGTGGCACAGGCAGAAAGGGAACGGGTGACCAACAGGCAGAGTACTAGGCACAGGCAGGTAGTGCAGGGGTCCCCTGTGGCCATCCCCCTCTCAAACAGATATACCGCTTTGGATACTGATGGGGGGGATGGCTTACCAGGGGAAGGCAGCAGCAGCCAACTTCCGGGCACCAGGGGTGGCTCTGCTGCACAGGACGGGAGGAAAAAGAGGGGGAGAGCTATAGTAATAGGGGATTCTATTGTAAGGGGAATAGATAGGCGTTTCTGCGGCCGCTAACGAGACTCCAGGATGGTGTGTTGCCTTCCTGGTGCAAGGGTCAAGGATGTCTCGGAGCAGCTGCAGGTCATTCTGGAGGGGGAGGGTGAACGATATAGGTAAAAAACGGGATGAGGTCCTAAAAGCTGAATAAAGGGAGTTAGGAGGTAAATTAAAAAACAGGACCTCAAAGGTAGTAATCTCAGGATTGCTACCAGTGCCACGTGCTAGTCAGAGTAGAAATAGAAGGATATTTCAGATGAATACGTGGCTAGAGGAATGGTGCCAGGGGGAGGGATTCAAATTCCTAGGACATTGGAACCGGTTCTGGGGGAGGTGGGACCAGTTCAAACCGGACGGTTTGCACCTGGGCAGGGTCAGGACCGATGTCCTAGGGGGAGTGTTTGCTAGTGCTGTGGGGGAGGGTTTAAACTAAAATGGCAGGGGGTTGGGTACCTGAGCGGGGAAACAGAGGAAAGGGAAACAAGGATAAAAGCAAAAGACAGGAAGGAGAAAAACAAAAGTGACAGGCAGAGAAATCAAGGGTTTAAATCAAACATGGCCACAGTAAATAATAATTCTAAAAGATCTAAGAGTGTTAAAAAAAACAAGCCTGAAGGCTTTGGCCTAGAAATTCACTATGGTCCCGCCAGCTGGCTAGCGCCCAAAAGTTAGCGCTGGGCGCGGAGCCAGTTGCGACCGTCAGATATTCAGTTTTTGCGCCCCAAGTCAGAACCGGGCGCTATTCCAGGGTGTGCCCGCCCCCGCTTGGGGCGCTGAAACTGAATTTCAGCGCTCTAGGCGCCGCTGCGCCACCCGCTGCGGAGCGGCAGGCTGCGGTACTGCAGGCCTCCTCCTTCTCTTAAGGGGGAGGTGCCTGCCACGGGGAGATTGCCGCTGGATTGTGCCGGCAAATGAGCCCGGCACCACGGATAAGTGCCGGGTTCGCGGAAAGCAGCCGGCAATGCCGCGGGGGGGGGGGGGGTGGTGCAGGAGGCCGGGGAAAGAGGTGCGGGCAGGCGGCCGCCGAAAAAGCGGCCGGCCGCACCTCCACCTTAAAGCGCCCCACTAAGGCTACAGTACGGCCCCGTTTTCTGGTCGCTGTTTGCGGCCGCTGCGGAAGAGGCGGCCGCAACTAAATATGGGGATCGGGCCGGTATCGGGCCGGAACCGGGGCACTGCGCACACCGATGACGTCATCGGTGCCGGCGCAGCGCTAACGGCTACCGCCGCCATTACCGCTGCGCTGAATATCAGCGCAAGCTCCTGTATTGGCGCAGAAGCCCTCTTTAGGCGGTAACTGGCCACAAAGCTGCCGGCGCCTTAATGAATTTCTAGGCCTTTGTGTCTTAATGCGAGGAGCATTCGTAATAAGGTGGATGAATTAGCTGCGCAAATAGAGGTAAACGAATATATGATATGATTGGGATTACGGAAACATGGCTCCAGGGTGGCCAAGGCTGGGAACTCAACATCCAGGGGTATTCAATATTCAGGAAAGATAGGCAGAAAGGAAAAGGAGGTGGGGTAGCATTGCTTGTTAAAGAGGGGATTAACACAATTGAAAGGAAGGATATTAGCTCTGATGATGTGGAATCTGTATGGGTAGAAATGAGAAATACCAAGGGGCAGAAAACGTTAGTGGGAGTGGTATATAGACCTCCAAACAGTAATGAGGTCGGGAATGGCATTAAACAGGAAATTAGAGAAGCGTGCAATAAGGGCACAGCAGTTATCATGGGTGACTTTAATCTACATATAGATTGGGCTAACCAAATTAGTAACAATACTGTGGAGGAGGAATTCCTGGAGTGTATACGGGATGGTTTCCTGGACCAATATGTCGAGGAACCAACTAGAGATCAGGCCATCTTAGACTGGGTATTATGTAATGAGAAAGGATTAATTAGCAATCTTGTTTTGCGAGGCCCCTTGGGTCGGAGCGATCATAATATGATAGAATTCTTCATTAAGATGGAGAGTGAAATAGTTGACTCAGAGACTAGGGTCCTGAATTTAAATAAAGGAGACTACGATGGTATAAGGGAGAGTTGGGTATGATTGATTGGGGAATGTCACTCAAAGGGTTGACGGTGGATGGGCAATGGCAAACATTCAAAGATCGCATGGATGAACTACAGAATTTGTTCATCCCAGTTTGGCATAAAAATAAAACAAAAAAGGTGACTCAACCGTGGCTAACAAGGGAAATTAGGGATAGCATAAGATCCAAGGAGAGGACATATAAATTGGCCAGAAAAAGCAGTAGACCTGAGGATTGGAAGCAGTTTAGGATCCAACAAAGGAGGAGAAAGGGATTAATTAAGAGGGGGAAAATAGAGTATGAGAGTAAGCTTGCAGGGAACATAAAAACTGACTGTAAAAGCTTTTATAGATATGTGAAGAGAAAAAGATTGGTGAAGTCAAGCGTAGGTTCCTTGCAGTCAGAATCAGGGGAATTTATAATGGGGAACAAAGAAATGGCAGACCAATTAAATACATACTTTGGTTCTGTCTTCACAAAGGAGGACACAAATAAACTCCCAAAGATGTCAGGGAACATAGGGTCTAATGACAGGGAGGAACTGATAGAAATCAGTATTTGTAGGGAAATGGTGTTAGGGAAATTGATGGGATTGAGGGCCGATAAATCCCCAGGGCCTGATAATCTACATCCTAGGGTACTTAAGGAAGTGGCCCTAGAAATAGTAGATGCATTGCTGGTCATCTTCCAAAATTCTATAGACTCTGGAACAGTACCCATGGATTGGCGGGTAGCTAATGTTACCCCACTGTTCAAAAAGGGTAGTAGAGAGAACACGGGGAATTACAGACCGGTAAGCCTGACATCGGTAGTGGGGAAAATGCTAGAGTCCATTATAAAGGATGTAATAGCAGAGCACTTGGAAAAAAGTGACCAGATCGGACAAAGTCAACATGACTTTACAAAAGGTAAATCGTGCTTGACTAATCTACTGGAATTTTTTGAGGATGTAACTGGTAAAATAGATTAAGGGAGAACCAGTGGATGTGGTGTATTTGGATTTTCAAAAGGCTTTCGATGAGGTCCCGCATAAGAGATTAGCGTGTAAAATTAAGGCACATGGGATTGGGGGCAAGGTATTGACTTGGATAGAAAACTGGTTGGCAGACAGAAAGCAAAGAGTTGGAATAAACGGCTCTTTTTCCGAGTGGCAGGCAGTGACTAGTGGGGTACCGCAGGGATCGGTCCTTGGACCCCAGCTATTCACAATATATATTAATGATCTGGACGAGGGAACTAGATGCAATATCTCCAAGTTTGCGGACGACACAAAGCTGGGTGGGCGTGTGTGCTGTGAGGAGGATGCCGAGAAACTCCAGTATGATTTGGACAGGTTGGGTGATTGGGCAGAAGCATGGCAGATGCAATATAACGTGGATAAATGCGAGGTTATCCACTTTGGTGTCAAAAACAGGAAGGCAGATTATTATCTAAATGGCAATAGATTGGGAGAAGGGGAAGTGCAACGAGACCTGGGCATCCTTGTGCACCACTCGCTGAAAGTAAGCATGCAGGTGCAGCAGGCGGTTAAGAAGGCAAATGGTATGTTGGCCTTCGTAGCGAGAGGGTTTGAGTACAGGAACAAGGATGTCTTGCTGCAGTTGTACAGGGCCTTGGTGAGGCCACATCTTGAGTATAGTGCGCAGTTTTGGTCGCCTTATCTGAGGAAGGATGTTCTTGCCATGGAAGGAGTGCAGCGAAGATTCACTAGGTTTATACATGGGATGGCAGGAATGACGTATGAGGAAAGAATGGGTCGATTGGGCTTATACTCGCTGGAGTTTAGAAGAATAAGAGGGGATCTCATTGAAATTTATAAAATTCTAACAGGACTAGACAGACTAGATGCTGGAAGGATGTTCCCGATGGTCAGGGAGTCCAGAACCAGGGGTCACAGTCTAAGGATAAGGGGTAAGCCATTTAGGACAGAGATGAGGAGGAATTTCTTCACCCAGAGAGTGGTGAACCTGTGGAATTCTCTACCACAGAAGGCAGTAGAGGCCAATTCATTAAATATATTCAAGAAGGAGTTAGATATATTTCTTAAGGCTAAAGGGATCAAGGGATATGGAGAGAAGGCAGGGACAGGGTACTGAATTTGGATGATCAGCCATAATCTCATTGAATGGCGGAGCAGGCTCGAGGGGCCGAATGGCCAACTCCTGCTCCTATCTTCTATGTTTCTATGACTGGTCAGGTGGGCAGAACAGTGGCAAATGGAATTCAATCTGGAGAAGTGTGAGGTAATGCATTTGGGGAGGGCTAACAAGGCAAGGGAATACACTATAAATGGTAGGACACTGAGAAGTGCAGAAGATCAGTGGGACATTGGAGTGCATGTCCACAGATCCCTGAATGTAGCAGGACAGGTAGATAAGGTGGTTAAGAAGGCATAAGGGATACTTGCCTTTATTAGCTGAGGCATAGAATATAAGAGCAGGGAGGTGATGCTTGAACTGTATAAAACACTAGTTAGGCCGCAGCTGGAGTACTGCGTGCAGTTCTGGTCACCACATTACAGGAAGGATGTGATTGCACTAGAGGGGGTGCAGAAGAGATTTACGAGGATGTTGCCTGGGCTGGGCATTTTAGCTATGAGGAAAGATTGGATTGGCTGGGGTTGTTGTCTTTGGAACAGAGGAGGCTGAGGGGAGACCTAATTGAGGTGTATAAAATTATGGGGGGCCTAGATGGAGTGGATAGGAAGGACCTATTTCCCTTAGCAGAAGGGTCAATAACAAGGGGGCATAGTAGGGAAGTCCTGTATACAACTGTACAGGGCATTGGTGAGACCACACCTGGAGTACTGGTTTTGGTCTCCTTATTTAAGGAAGGATATACTTGCATTGGAGGCAGTTCAGAGAAGGTTCACGAGGTTGATTCCGGAGATGAAGGGGTTGTCTTATGATGAAAGGTTGAGCAGGTTGGGCCTATACTCATTGGAGTTTAGAAGAATGAGAGGGGATCTTATTGAAACACATAAGATTCTGAAGGGGCTCGACAGGGTGGATACAGAGAGGATGTTTCCCCTCGTGGGGGAATCTAGAACTAGGGGGCATAATTTCAGAATAAGGGGGGCACCCTTTTAAAACGGAAATGAGGAAGAATTTCTTCTCTCAGAGGGTCGTGAATCTTTGGAATTCTCTTCCCCAGAGCACTGTAGAGGCTGGGTCATTGAATATATTTAAGGCGGAGATAGACAGATTTTTGAACGATAAGGGAGTCGAGGGTTATGGGGAGCGGGCAGGGAAGTGGAGTTGAGGCCAAGATCAGATCAGCCATGATCTTATTGAATGGCGGAGCAGGCTCGAGGGGCCGAATGGCCTGCTCCTGCTCCTACGTCTTATGTTCTTATTTAAAGTAATTGGTTGGAAGTTTAGAGGGGATTTGAGGAGAAATCTTTTCACCCAGAAGGTGGTGGGGGTCTGAAACTCACTGCCTGAAAAGGTGGTAGGGGCAGAGACCCTCGTCACATTTAAAAAGTACTTGGATATGCACTTGAAATGCCATAACCTACAAAGCTACAGACTGGAAAGTGGGATTAAGGTGGATAGCTCTTTGTCGGCTGGCATGGATAAGATGGGATGAATGGCCTCCTTCTGTGCTGTAAATTTCTATGATTCTATGACAACAATTCCAAACAAATGATATCAGAATCTTGAAACAGAGGAGCGGGGTCTGGGGAGAGTGTCTTACTGAGACCAGCAGTGCTGTGTGTAGCAGCAGTAAGGAAGATTCGTCGGGTGATCAGTCCTGTAATAGTGAACGGTCAAGACCGTTCCAGTCACCAAGACCATTCCTTAAATAAGAAGTGCTCCAACATAAATTCCATACAAGTAATTAATCTCAAGTTAGCTAGCACACTTGGTGAACAATGAAGAAATTCTAAATTGAAATTTGGAACAAACATAAACTCACACTTGCTTCCATAGTTTATTTTTATATCAGTGATAAATCCATTGGCCCTTATCTTTGAGACTATGGGGCAAAAATTGGGTTTCTTACGGGGCGTTAACGGGGTGCAAAGCAACTAGCACCCCGGCGCGGCGCCACCCACGCCTCCTGCGAAATTTAAGAGGAACGTCTGCAATACCGCAGCACGTTGCGCCACGATATTGACTTGCAGCGCCCCAAGAGGCATACGGGGTGCTTCCAGTAGCGGTACGCTTCCCTCTTGGGGCACAACCACTCAAGTTCCGGCGTGGGGATGCTAATTTTTCCGGTGCGCTAAAAGTAGCACCCCAGCGATGTTAGCGCCCAATTTTAGCCCGATGAATCCCATGATAAACTCCTTCCGGAGTTTGTTGCAGTGGGTCCTAATACTATCACAGCCTGTGTAGATCACAGCACAAAATCATTCCCTTTTTATCAAGGGTGGTAATTGGCAGTGCTCTGATGCAAACAATGGCATCCAAAGAAATAATCTTAGGCTCAAAAAACTAAAATAGCAGAGGAAATGATTCTTGTCCCTAATCAAACTGAAACTTTTCTAAAAAAGATAAAAATATAAATTCTTGGGACGTGACCCTTGGATGTGACATGCCGTCCTGATACAGACCCCTGGGTGTGGTTTGGCAGTGCGTAGGAACAGAGACACTATCCATGGCCAAGAAGGGAAGCAGCAGAAGAGCATCGCAGGGTAACAGGTCCCCTCAGACTCCTTCTCCCCCAGGCAGAGTCTTCCACCTATGCCAATGACATGGGTGAGACCAGCCATTTGATGTGGGTAGCAGAATTCATAAACCCACAATCACTACTGTGCCACCTCCCACTTTTATTTAAAAGCGCTGTTCTTTGGTTCTCCATTGAACATGTTTGTAGATGTACGTCCCCTTTCTCCAGGGTGCACCTTACCTAGTTCCGTCATCGAGACAGTGGGAGACGTTTCACCATTTGTAAAGGAGCAGTAAGGAAAAAAATCTGGGACCGCCGTGTATTCACATATGGGTTCCTGCTTAATACCATTGATGTCTAGACCAGACTGGTCTGGGGATGGCTGAATGTCCAAGTAGAAGTTGTTCATTCCTGAGTCTGCTTTGCCCACCTCCGTCGTATGCCCATCCATATACAGGTTGCTGAGGTCATTGTTTAGTTCTGTCAGCCCGTTGTAAGTGGGAGTCAGGGGCTCTGCTTCCCCAGGTTGCTGCTGGTGATCTCGCTGTTGCTGCTGCAGGCGATGCTTTTGTACCTCAGCGTACAGACTGTCCCTCTGCTTCTTGGACATCCGACCAAACTTGACAGCTGCAAGAAGGAACACATACCTCTGTGTGAGACATGATCTCTGGCTTGTTTGCAAAACTAGGTTGACCTCAAAAACATCTGCCACACTAAATTAAACCTTTGGAAGCAAGGACTTTATACAAAGCCCCTCTGCAACACTTTGCCAAGTTAAAAACACACACATTAGGGCAATTCATCTGATATAATCTTCAAGGCTTTAAGGACATTAAATCCACTAATAGCTGGAGAGTAATTATGAGCGTTTGAGTTTTGTCTGAACTTCAAACTCTCCCCTCGCCCCATTTTTATTCTAAAAATCAGCAGAAACCACAAAATGATACGAACCAGGAGGAATCCCACAAATTGCGTCCCACTCCAGAGACTTGAGCATGCTCCCAGCGCAGTGCTGAGGGAGCGCTGCACTGTCGGAGGTGGCGTCTTTCGGATGAGACGTTAAACTGAGGCCCCGTCGGCCCTCTCAGGTGGACTATAAGATCCTACGACACTATTTTGAAGAAGAGCACGGGAGCTCTCCCCAGTGTCCTGGCCAAGATTGATCTCTCAATCAACAACGCTAAAAAAATATATTATCTGGTCATTTATCTCACTGTTGTTTGTGGGAGCTTGCTGTGCGCAAATTAGCTGCCGTGTTTCCTACATTACAACAGTGACTACACTTCAAAAGTACTTCATTGGCTGTAAAGCGCTTTGGGATGTCCTGAGGTCATGAAAGTCGCTATAGAAATGCACATTTTTTCTTTAGTGGCTGTGCTGAATGTCAGCTTGGCTCAGTTGGTAACACTCTCGCCTCTGGGTCCTAAGATGCTCAGAGCTCCACTCCAAGACTTAGCACACAGTCTGGGCTGACACTGCAGTGCAGTACTGAAGGAGATTGTTCTTGGGGTGATTGAGACAGGAATGCAGCATTTATTGCCCAATCCATAGTTACCTGGTGCATCCAATCATACAAAGTCGACCACATAGTGTGGGACTGGAGTCACGTGTAGTGACTACACTTCAAAAAGTACTTAATTGGCTGTAAAGCACTTTGGGATGCCCTGAGGTGGTGAAAGGCACTATATAAATGCAAGTCTTTCTTTCATTGTGCTATGAATTTATAGGGAGTTATAAACCTGAAATAATATTAATGGCGGAATGTTTATTTTTTTTGTGTGGTTCCTGTGTCTGTTATTTTAGCAGTGAAGTTAACCCATTTACAATAAAGGAGTTACTGTTTGTATTAAAATGGTGATGGAGGATTGCCATTGAAAGGCAGGTTTGCCCACTAATGTCACCCTGATTCATTTCTAGATTACTGTTCCTTCTTCTTGCCAGTCTTCTCTTCTCTCCTAACTCTTCCTGGGTTCTGACTCCATGGGCAACAGCAACCCTCCAATATCTCACCCAAGTGTCCATTCCTCATGCGTGAGACTAGACAATGAGTGGCGGAAGACTATTCAACTGTGTTGGCCATCACAGCAGCGTCCAATTCTATCCTTGCCTGTCTTCCACTGGCTAGCGATCAGAGGCAGAATCTTATTTTTCATCTCTTTAGGCTTGCGGACCGGAGACTAATTCTGGTGCCAGTTTCTGGCCCAGCTTAAAGGCTAACTCTGCTGAGTCCTGTGGATAAGTGTAGAGTCAGCCCGTGGGAAGCCTCCGACCACAGATTTTGGGCCGTTAACTCTGTTTCTCTCTCCACAGATGCTGCCTGACCGGCTGAGTATTTCCAGCATGTTCTGTTTTTAATTCCAAAAATCTAGAGATGTCTGTTGGTAACCACGGATACGATAATTGTGTGCATTGTTGAATCTGGTGGTACACTGCAGATTTTAGCCCTGCGAAGGAGACTGATATTAGCAGACAAATAATCAGTTTGTTGGTATCAGACTTAGCTGCTCACTATTCGGTAACGTTTTAACTTGTTTCACATAAACAGTCTATTCACCCCATCAGTCAGTCTTGGTGTTCATACTCCACATGAGCAGTATCCCAATCCCATGAGCCCACCCAGTTCCCATTATCCCTTTATCTTATCCCATATCTCTTTCCTCCATCCACCTATCTAACCTGTTCCTAAATGCTGATAATCTGTTTCAATCACTGGTAGTTCATTCTACAGCCTCACAAGCAATGCTCCCCCTATTTTTTTTGGGTGCGCAGTCCCTTTAACGGGCTGCGCGGCCCATTCAAAGTTCCGCGCATGCACGAAATTTCACATTCGAGAAGCCGGTCCCGCGCGGCCCGGGACCGGCAGACAGCTGCGCATCGGCGCGGCATAGCGGGAACGTTGCTCACAAGTCTCTGTGAGAAGAAGTCTCACCTCCTCTCTGTCCAAAATCACTTACATTTAACCTTCCATTCCCCTCGCTCTATTCCATTTAACTGCAGATCACACTCCAGCAATGCGGCTTGCTAAAAATCTTATCTGTGGTGCTCCGCTGGGAGTTTTAAGCATGACCTTGTGATTATACTTTTCCTGTCAAAGTGAGGTGGGATTCTGTGGAGATTCCACTGAACGCGGAGTTGGTCTGTGGTACCAAGTGTGCAATCACCAATGTCACAACTAAATTCCTAGCATATTCACATGGCTGATATTTTGGCCAACTTTACCTGTCACTGGTGAGGTTTCTAGGCAAAAAAGACAAAACAAAATTGTGAAAATAGTCTTAATTTGTGGAGCACATGTGTACATTCCTATTGTTTATGGTCAGTTCGGGCATCTCCTCCTTGCATGCACGCATGCGCACACACACACGAACACATAAATTTGCACACAAACACACGTGCACACACACATGGACACTGACACAGAGTAAAACTACAATAGTGTACAACATTCTACGCAGTTTGTGATAATGAGAACCTCCAGTGTTATGTTTTTGGTGTATCTGGTAGTATTGCAGGTTTCAGATCTGAGGAGGCGTGTGATATATGTAGCATGCTAAATATTGCTTGCTATCACTACTGCTCAACTTGGACAAGTACAGAGACAGTCACCATGGTTACAATCTCCGGACCAGGAAGGAGGGTCCCGAATGAGCTCACACCATCAGGGAGAGGCCATTAGTTAGAGGAAGATTTTCCTGATTGGTAAACCTGATGTCTCATTACAGATAACAAATGTTGGAAAATAAATTTAGTCAGAAAATATTTAAATATGATATTTATTCAAATATACTTGTTCACGCCAGAATAAAACAAAGGCACACACTCGACAACAAGACATGATACATATTTTCACAAAACAGAACAGGATCCAGAAGGAATCCCAAACTTTGGGAGAGCGATCGCAAAACAGGACCAGTTTTAAGTTGCGTTAAAAGTGTGCTTCTAACTCACCCGTGCTGTTAGGCCAGGGTTCACCACGCCAGGGTACTGGACCCTCGAATGGGTTTATGGGGAAGCGTGTCCACCAAAACCAAACCTTGATAGGCTGTTCTGCAGGTACTGTCCTCCACAGCATACCCAATGGGCACCAGGAGAACCTGTGGCATCCGACCAGCTGGTTCTAGGGTTGCTACCCCTCCAGGAATATGTCCAATCACAGTTGGCAACCATAACTTGCTCTGACAAACCTGCTCTCCACACCCAGTGATAGGCTCAGTAAACTCACAGCACCTCATACAAAAGCAGCTGGAAGCCTGGGCGGTTCTTTAATAAGAACACCAGCTGCTCTTTGAAAGGAGGCAGCTTCTGTCCCTCGAGCTGAGGGAGTTGGGCACCTAGAGCCACAAGTGGAGATTCTCCCTTCCTTCTCTTGCTGTCTGCGACGCGCAGTCCTCTCTACCTCCTGCTCCATTGTAGCCATCTCCTCTCCTCTGGATTCACATCTGGGAAAGGGGAATAGAACAGCACATTGTCGGCAAAAGGATATTTTATTCAATTAAATTAATAAAGTGTGAGATAACTTGGCCAAATTAGAATGGTAGAACTTCACAAGGTTGGAAGGGGCCATGAAGACACTTTTCATGGCCTATGCACCGCACCCCCCCCCCCCAGGAACGGTCCATTCCCCAGGTGCAAGGGTCACGGAAAAGGTGCAGAGACTTGGATTATTGGGCTTCTGCCCCTTTAATGCTGCCCTAGATTTCTGAGGCTATCCTGTTGGTGGTGATGGGGGCGGGGGGCAGAGCTTGGCCTGTGCCTGCAGTAGATACGGGCCTGACGATGTCATTTAAATCAGGCGGGAGGCCAGCGTTCCGGTCCTCCTGCCTTATTTCCCATCTGCAATGTTAGCAGGAGGCCTCAGTGTGGGCGCCCAGAATGGCTGATCCATCCGCTGTGACTCCCTTTCCTCTTCTGACTTTGTCAGTATTTTCCTATTGATCCGGTAATCCTTCTGCATAAAAGATCCCATGGCACTATTTCGAAGAGCAGGGGGAGTTCTCCCCGGTGTCCTGGGGCTAATATGTATCCCTGCACCAACATCACTAAAACAGATTATCTGGTCATTATCACATTGCTGTTTGTGGGAGCTTGCTGTGCTCGAATTGGCATTTCCTACATTACAACAGTGACTACACTTCAAAAGTATTTCATTGGCTGTGAAGTGCTTTGGGGCATCCTGAGGTCGTCAAAGGTATTATAGGAATGCAATCCTTCTTTTGCCTCTTTTAAGTCCACATTAACCTGAAACAGAGGCTCCTTTTCCTGCTGCTATTTCCTCTCTGACGCTCCACTGCTTTGGGAATTTCTATGCTTCTGCAAAACATGAATGGACACACCAGCTATTGGAAGCTGGGAGTTGCTTTGCCTTGTCTCCAAACTCTACATCTTGAGCCAGCCAGCAAAAGAGAAAGCACTCGGAGGGCTCAGGGGATTGTATTTATGGTTCCATAGACTGACTTAACTAGCTTGACGTTCTGGGATCACACTATGTGTGTTGGCTGGGCACAGTTGCTTGAGTTTCTTAGCTCTTGAATTCAAGGGTATCACAAGTGAGACTGGTCAGTTAGAGCACTCTCCATTTCCACTGTGACTGAGATGCCAGCCCCCCTGGAAACCGTGGAGGGTGGCTTGTCGTGGTGCTTCCTCTCAATCTTTGACTTCAAGTAGGGTTTCATAGAATCTTACAGCACAGGTGGAGGCCATTCGGCCCATTGAAAGCTCTATCCAATTAATCCCACTCCCCTGCTCTTTCCCCATAGCCCTGCAAATGTTTCCCCTTCAAGTATTTATCCAGTTCCCTTTTGAAAGTAATTGTTGAATCTGCTTACACCGCCATTTCAGGCAGTGCATTTCTGATCACAACAACTTGCTGTGTAAAAAAATTCTCCTTAATCCCCTCCTGGCTTTTTTTGTCAATTATCTTTAATCTGTATCCTCTAGTTATCGACCCCTCTGCCATTTACTCTATTAAAACCCCCCATAATTTTGAACACCACTATTAGATCTCCTCTTAACCTTCTTTGCTCTAAGGAGAACTACCCCATCTTCTCTAGTCTCTCCACATAACTGAAGTCCCTCATCCCTGGTACCATTCTAGTAAATCTCCTCCGCACCCTCTCCAAGGCCTTGACATCCTTCCTAAAGTGCGATGCCCAGAACTGTCCACAATGCTCCAGCTGGGATCGAACTAGAGTTTTATAAAGGTTTAGCACAACTTCTTTGCTTTTGTACTCTATGCCTATATACATAAAGCCAAGGGTCCCGGACACTTTTTTAAACAGCCTTCTCAACTTGTTCGCCACCTTCAAAGATTTGTGTATGTGAATCATTTTATTTTACAAAGGTAACCAGTAATTATGCAATTTGCTAATTTTTTCCAAATATGTAAAAGAATCGGCATCATTTATTTACCTGTTGAAATGAAGAAAAGTTATTCCATCACTTCGGTATCAGAGCCTCTCTCCTCACCGCCACAACCAGGTCACCATGGTGACACTAAGATTAAGACATCCCATGGAGTCAGGGCTGTGAGGTGCCCCGTTTGCCGGACCCTTATCTTCTGGATCCTCCTTCTCTTCGTGTATGTATTAATAAGGCAGCTTGCTTTGTACCAGATCATTTACCAAAAGACTCAGAGGGACTGCAAATTCCACTCATTTTGTTAATTGCTCCAGTAAATAACCTACACTCTCCGCTTTATTAGCTGGCTTGTAAAAAACACATGCATTGTTACAAAGTCTAATATGTCTCAGTGACAGCATCCAAGTGAAACACAAGGGTTTAAGTCAACGATTCTCCGCTCATGTGAGACAAGCCCCGTCTCCAACCCACGCCGCAGTTAAGCCGAGTTTCCTCCTGGGAATGTGAGCTTCGCCCTGTAAAGAATCCCGACAGTTTGATACGTCTAAACAATACGGCAGAATACATCCGTCAGTGGGTGGAACTAACTCAAATTTAAATATGTCCAGGGCCGCAAGTTCAGTGTGCCGAAAATTGCAGGCCAGCTTGTTTGAATCAGACTTGTTTCCTTGTACAGTAATTGGATTTAACAGGATCTTAGTGGGTTTGTCTGTACTACTTGAGTTCTGTAACTAACTGCAGGAAAAGAGCACGGGAGTAATTAGTCTCAAAGTACAGTTAACATTAAAATGATCATAATGAGAGTTAACATTACCACACACTAGAGATTTGCACTAACGACTTGTGTTTGTACAGAGTGTGCCGATTAGGGCATCAGGCTTAAAGGAGTTTCTGCTGTGAAAAGTGTCAGGGAGCTGATTTCATATCGAGTGATGTCAGAGTTTTCCAGCTCCCGTTCTCCGTAGAGCTAGTCATCTTTCCCAGCCAGTTTCCTCCAATTATATCATTGCCAAACCTTACTTGAACAAAACTATTCACAATGTTAAGGCAATAGAGAAATTTAAAGGAAGCTTTGAAAGTAAATCACGGCCCCAATTTTAACTGCGGGCGGGTTTTGGGCTGCAGAATTCAGGCTCCGGATATTTTAACTCCCGGGCCTCATTAACATGTGCCCCTCCACTCTCGCCCGCAATGGGCAGGTGGTGGGGCATCCGCTGGCTCAAGGTAGGTGACAGGATCGGGATCCGGGGTAGGGGAGGCTGAAGCTTTCCTTGTGGGGCCCAGAGAAGACATCCAGCTCCTCCTGGCCCCACAAATGAAGCAAAGAAATTGACCTTTCCCGGCCTCTCCTGGGGCTGATCCTGGTTCAGCCTGGCGTGACAGGTTCAGCGGCCTCCCCGCTCAGGCCCGAGTTAAAATTCCAGGCGGGTCCTGATGATGTCACGGGAACCCTACAACCATATGGAAAGGACCCCGCTGGCTTTGGGCGGGTGACCTTGCCGCCTGTCCAGGAGAGGTGTTGAATTCGCAGGCTGGGGGATCCTAGCAGCTGCAGGGCAGGTAAGTCAGCCAGTCGATTTTAACTGCCCGCTCACCCGGTTGCTACTGGGCGGATAGGGTTTAAGTTGCCCCCCCTCCCTCACATCTTGAAATCTGAATGGGAGGTGCACAGGGAAACACCCTGATAAAGGACCCAGTTAATTCTGACTGGTTTTTTTCCATTCAGACTTCAAAATGTTTCGAAATTTTGTGCCATCAGTCCATTGTTAAACCATGTCACTGGATGTTATACTGGTGCAATTTGTTCATAAATCTCCTTCAAACGATAACACATTTTACTATGCGTCAAGCATTGCAAGCAATACTTAATAAAATATTGATTATGTATTCTTTCAGGTACAGTGGTTCTGGTCATTCTGATCTATGTTCAGGAGTGTGCCCAGCCTGCCCTATATGTAACTAAATGTTAGCATAACCCAGAGAGTAACAACAGGACCTTGTGTTCTGAACTGGATATTGTGTCTTTTGCACATGCCTCCCTCCTATCTTTCAGCAGGTGGACTCAGAAAAGTGCTTTAGTGAGTTAAGTCAAGATATAAATCCTTAAGCTGCTTAATTTACAGACAGCAAGTGAACAGATAGAGTAACAGTTGTAAACAAACTTCACTTACCCAATCAGTTTTTACTTCTCTTCCTGAGACAGAAAGAAAGACTTGCATTTCTATAGCGCCTTTCACAACCACCGGACGTCTCAAAGCACTTTACAGCCAACGAAGTACTTTTGAAGTGGAGTCAGTGTTGAAATAATAACCCCTGTGCCCTGTCACTTTCACGTTCTAAAATCTTTTTATTGCATTACCATTCTTTCTCGACAACTTCTAACTGTAAAAATTTACTTCCTGCATCTTAGCTTCCAACTCTGGTCCTGCACCTCACAGTTTCCTAAGAGTGCAGATGGAGCTTTGTTTAACATCTCATCCGAAAGATGGCACCTCTGACAGGCTAAAGGGATCAAGGGATATGGGGAGAAAGCAGGGACAGGGTACTGAATTTAGATGATCAGCCATGATCTCATTAAATGGCGGAACAGGCTCGAGGGGCCGAATGGCCTACTCCTGCTCCTATCTTCTATGTTTCCTGTTTAAAACCTTCCGTCTCTGCTCTCCTATTCTCTCACCTTGGAGTCAGAAGGTTGTGGGTTCAAGTCCCACTCCAGAGACTTGAGCACAAAAATCTAGGCTGACACTCCCAGTGCAGTGCTGAGGGAGTGTTGCACTGTCGGAGGTGCCATCTTTTGGATGAGACGTTAAAACAAAGCCCCATCTGCACTCTTAGGTAGACGTAAAAGATCCCATGGCACTATTTTGAAGAAGAACAGGGGAGTTATCCCAGGTGTCCTGACCAATATTTATCCCTCAATCAACGTCACTAAACAGATTATCTGGACATTATCACATTGTTTGTGGGAGCTTGCTGTGCGCAAATTGGCTGCTGCGTTTCCTACATTACAACATTGACTACACTTCAAAAAGTACTTCATTGGCTGTAAAGCACTTTGGGATGTCCTGAGGTCGTGAAAGGTGCTACAGAAATGCTCGTCTTTCTTCCTTTCTCTGCAGTCATAAGAAGTGGAAAGGCAATGTGCCTCTGACTCCTTTCCCATTCAGTGATTCAACGCAATCGGCCCCGCCCCCTTTTGGGTGCGCGTGTAAATCCTGATATTTACAAAATGAATAAGGGTTATCCTGGATTACTGAGCCTGGGATGAGTAAATTGACCCTCAATGTCTCATTTTGAAGTAGATTGAGAACCACAACATTCCACAAACTGCCTTGTCAAGGTTTAATACACATCCTCAATGCCTGGCCTGTTAAATAATAGACCCCTTGTATCAGTAACTGTAGCATCTAGGTTTTCAATCTGTGCAAAATTACTTTGTTTTAGAATGTAGCACTTAAACATTAGGGGGGGAAAATTTGGTATCACTCATTTTGGGGCGGTAATAGCGGCTGGGCGCAAAAATTTAGCACCTGGTGCAAATTATCGCCAGCGACTGAGAAATTCGTCTCCACCACTCCTGGAGGTGATTGGAGCGCTAAATCAAGCACTACACACTTCTCTTAGGGCGCTAACGTCGGTGAATGGGGCGCCACCTCAGAACGCTACTCAAGTTCAGGCGATGTCAATTACCTAGTACTCAGACAGACTGGCACCTTCCACTTCTTAAAGGGGAGGTTCCATCATGCTGCACAGCCACACCCTGATCATTGCTGCGTTTGACCTGGGCCTGCAAGGAGGTGTAAAACTTCACCAAAGATTATCATGGCTGCTCAGGGGCCCAGGGAGAGAGCTCGCTGGTTTAGCGACCCGGCATTGGTGGCTCTGGTTGTGGCTGTGGAACGCCGACGGGCAGTGCTGTTTCCAGCCATTGCCCCAGGAGTTTACAAGGGTGTGGAGGGAGGTGGCCCAGTACGTTTCATCCAGGAGCCTGATCTAAAGGACTCACACACAGTGCCACAAGAAGTTCAACAACCTCACTCGGGTGGTCAGGGTGAGTACATGCTTGAAAAACCTCTACATCCCACCATCTCAACCTGACTCTGTGTACAGACGGTATAAAGTGCCAAATCCTCAACACTCACCCACCAACTATCCCCATCTACTAAAAGTCACATCCACATCTCACACCTTGCAGACATTAATGGCTATTCAACTAAGGTAGGCACATCTGCCAAACACATGGCTACACACTCACTCACACGCTGTCCTTTTTCTTGCAGGCCAAGCTTTCTCATAACAGGAGGGAGCAACAATGCACAGGAGGAGGCCAGGCGGAGCTGCACCCCCTCACATTGCTGGAGGAGCGAGTTCATAGACTTATCGCGAGTCATGTTGTGGGCGCTGTGGCAGTTGGAGAGGTCGACCCCCTTAGGAACAGCAACGGTATGTTCATCATCTCTCTCCCCTCTCATACCACTTCCCCCTCACAACACCAGCCTTTCCCACTTTCCATCTAACTATACTGTCTCCATTCCATACTCCCTTCCTGCCCCCCTGCCCTCACGTTAAAGCCACTCTTGTACCTTCCTGCTTTCAGATAGTGAGCCAACATCTGACCAGCCTGTCCCTCAGCCTCCCAGTGGCAGCGATGCGGGAGAGGAGGAGGAACACAAAGCTGGCACCTCACCGCCTGCATCTCCCGAGGGCGAGACATCGGATCCTGGGGCCACGAAGGGAAGCTCGGGGGCCATCTCCCCAGAAGGTGAGTGACGTGAATCTTGTCATTCATGTGGAAATGACTTAATGAAATAATACTGAGCGGCCTGCTGGTGGCGCTGTCCAGGGAGAGTATAAATACTCGGGCATGGGCCCAGCTTGCTCAGGACATTCTTTAACAGGAACTAGTGAAGGACACAACTAGATCTCCATGTTGAAAAACAGTTGATTAAAGCCTTGTTTAACGCTTAGACCAAGGGCCTAGTAGTGTTCTTACGTCAGTGAGTGTGCGCATGAGTTCTGCTGCATAGGACTCAGATGAGGACCTCGATATCGCGGCGATGAATACTCAGGCGATGAGCATGCACACCAAGCTCATGGGTGCAATGGCCCGAGAGCATGGATGCACTGGCTAGGAGCATGGAAGAGTCCGCCGCCAGCACAGCGATCATCTGTGCGCAAACCCTTGGACCCATCTTTGCCTCATTGCAGAGGATGGTTGAATTGCAGAGAGACCGTGGGGACTCAGACCTCATGCCGTGTGTAATGGGTGAGGTGGCAGCATCTTTTGCAGCACAGGCTGAGGCAACGCAACGGCTTAGTGCTGGAATTGAGTCATTGGTTGGGGCCATCCAATCTCGGACTGCTCTCATGCAGTCTCAG
The DNA here is from genome assembly GCF_052327205.1 of Somniosus microcephalus. Classification (NCBI taxonomy): domain Eukaryota; kingdom Metazoa; phylum Chordata; class Chondrichthyes; order Squaliformes; family Somniosidae; genus Somniosus; species Somniosus microcephalus. The sequence goes on along the minus strand of NC_141018.1, from coordinate 12,216,924 downwards.
ATTGATGTCACGCAAGCACGGACTGCTGCCATCATAGCTGGGTTGACCACTGTCCACCAGGGATCTGACGGTGCCGCAGCAGGCCAGCAATCTGTGCTCGAGCAGATTGCTCTGGATGCTGAGGTTCTGCCCCGGGGGAGTGGCAGTGTGTCAGTCGAGCAGGAAGGCGCTGTCCTCTCTCAGGATGACTGCATTCCTGCTGCCACCAGTCCGCCATTGCACTTGCCACAGCCTGTAACCCAGCCAGCCCAGACTGCTGCCACCTATGCAGAGTTGCTGCAGTCTGCAGCCGGGCCCTCCAGGCCCAGAGCTGGTCGAGGCCGTCCTTCAAGGGCATCTGCAGTCTCTGGATCTGAGATTCAGCAGCCTTCCGCCAGCCTTGCTGCAGCCACTGGGGCCCCATTACGGAGGAGCAGTAGGGTGGGAAAGGGGGGAAGTGTGAAGGGGAGGGAGATCATTGAGGAAGGGTGAATAACTAAAATTTTTCTAACATATGGGGGGTCTGTTTGTACCAAGGTTGAATGTATATGTAAATATATTGTTCACTCTGTTAAAACTTATTTTGAGGTGTTTGTTTGTTGTTGGTTGTGACACAGTTGGTCAGAAAAATAAATTTTTTTATTGAAACGTTACAAATTTCCTCATGTTACTCACTGGAGCTTTGCCCAGTAATACGGGCTGCGGGATGGCTGTAATGACGTGCTTGTTGATCCCAAAAGCCATCTTCTCTGTCATTCATCAGAATCATAGGCGGCGTTCACAAATGGCTCTTGCAGAAGCAACATTGAGCGCCTCCCTCCCACGTTGTTGCTGCTCATCCTCCTCTTCATCCTCCTCCGCCTCCTCCTCCTCCTCCTGAGGTGATGCACCAATCCCTGGTGGCAATGGCTGGGTCCTCATAATTGCAAGGTTGTGAAGCATGCAGCATACAATAATGAATACTTGATCGGGGGAGTACTGCAGGGCTCCTCCAGAGTGGTCAAGACACCGGAACCGTTGCTTCAGTACGCCGATCGTCTGTTCAATGAGGTTCCTGGTGGCGCTATGGCTCTCATTGTAGGCGAGCTCAGCAGGAGTGTTGGGGTTACGGAGCGGTGTCATCAGCCAGGTGCAGAGTGGATAACTCTTGACCCCGAGGAGCCAGCCACAAGGTTGAAGCGGTGGTTGGAACAGGTCTGGGACGCCAGTCTAGCACAGGATGAATGCATCGTGGCTGCTGCCAGGATAGCGGGCATTGACGGCGAGGATGCACTGTCTGTGGTTGCAAACCAACTAGACATTGAGAGAGTGGAAGCCTTTGCAGTTGCGGAAAACCTCTGCATTTTCATGAAGTGCCTGCAATGCCACGTGCGTGTAGTCAATGGCGCCCTGAACCATGGGGAAGCCCGCTATCCTAGCGAAGCCACATGTGTGTTCACGCTGTTTGTCCCGGGTCATGGGGAATGAGATGTACTCCCTTCTCCTTTTGTAGAGAGCATTTGTGACCTCCCGGATGCAGCAATGGAGAGCGAACTGGGAGATGTTCGCAATATCCCCAGTTGAAGCCTGGAAGGAACCGCTGGCATAGAAATTCAGAGCCACCGTCACCTTCACTGCCACTGACAGAGACGTCCTGGTCCTGAGCTGAGGCTGGAGCTCTGGCTGCAGGAGGTGGCAGAGCTCAGTGACCACCTCCTTGCTGAAGTGGAGTCTTCTAAAACACTGCTCCTTAGACAGATAGATATATGAGAATTGCTCCCGGAATACCCTGGGAGGGCAAGTTCTCCTGTGCAGAGCCCTGTTGGCCCTCCTCACTCTGGCCATGTTTTCCTCTCTCTCTCTCCGCCTCCACTGCCTCCGACGGTGAATCTGGAGGACGAGGCCCCGTGCTAGTACAGCCCCCATTTAATCTTCTAAATGTGGTAGTAAATGTGGTAAACCACTGTATTGTATATTGCCACCTCTGGGTGGCGCTGTGTATGGAGGCATGCCTCAGCTGACTCCACCCACCACTGTGTGGGTTTCGTTCAGACTTGTTCAGTCACTCACGAAGAAGCATGGTCTCTTCTTAGCTAATAAAAGCCTTATTCATCTCTTCTTTCGACTCATCATCTCTTCTTCGACTCATCACCTTTTATGAAGTAATTGATAAGCGTATCAATTTTATTAGCTAAAAGTTAAATGGCGACACCTGAGGAGCAACAACAGCAACGGATACAGCAGACATTGCTGAGAGCCCTCAGACCACCACGCCTGGACCTCGACCCTCAAGATGTGGGTGCATCAGCCAAGTTTGAACACTGGCTGAGCTGCTTTGAATCCTTCCTCGCAATCTCACAGGTTGCAGAGGAGGATCACAAACTGAAAATTTTGACCGCCCAGGTGAGCCATCAAGTATATATGCTAATCCGGGACTCTAATACGTACGTGGCGGCCCTCGAGCTACTAAAAGGGCAATATACGCGCCCAGTGAACACAATTTACGCCCGACACCTCTTGGGATCCCGCAGGCAGCAACCGGGAGAATCGGTAGGGGCATTTGCACGGGCGCTACTGGCACTCTGCAGAGACTGCGATTGTAAAGCGGTAACGGCTGTGAAGTAATTGATAAGCGTATCAGTAATAAAGCTGACAGAAATGGGAACCTGAAAAGTCTTGCTGAGGAACAAAACTCCTTGTAGGACAGCGTTACATGTCTCCAGACGTCTCTCTCCCTCTCTCAACCTGCGTATGCAGAATCTTTTGCCGACAGGAAAAAGCAGAAAGCGCACGCCTTTGAATAGCGCTCCCCCAGCTCCCAGCCGACTGCAAACCATCTCCCTCTACCTGTCGTTCCTGGCGGCAGGCGCTGAGGCAGGGGGCGAGAATCAATTTCTGGTCCGGGGCGCTACTGGGGCGATGTGCACTTCGATGATGCCGCGATCTCTGGGCGCAGGAGATCGTGGCGGTAGCGTTTAGCGTCACCGCAAACCGCCAGGTCAATTTTGCGGACGGCGCTAAAATCGCTGCGCTCGGGCGGGAAGTCATTAGCGCCCCCCCGGAGGCGCTAATGGGAGGTGCTAACCAACCGAATTCTTCCATCTACTTATTCCAAAATGCTTTCCATGACGAACAAAAAGATCAAAAATCCTTAAATGGGATAATTATATTTTTACAAATCACAGCTGAATTATCTCGTGCATTATTACACTGAGCTACGTTAAGATTGTAGTATTTTTAACAGCAGTAATAGCTATGCCAGTACTTTGAAATCTCACCCTCCTTTCATTTAACTCACCCACACTGAATATGAGTTCAGGGCTAATATCTCCCTCTCTGCTCTGTTCCTCTCCCCCCCTCAAGCAGATCTCAGGATAGACCTTTAATAAAGCCTTAACAGTCCTTAAGAAGCATGTGTTTTAGTAGTTTTATTTTAACCCATTTCAGGATGAAAACAAGAAGTAGAACAGTGCTAATTATGAACAAAAACATGCGTCACCCTGTTCACTTGGCCTTGTGTCTACTTACCATTAAATTTAACACCCAGAGGACAGTGTAGCCCGTGTGCTTAAGCTGCCAATATAGCTCGGGTACATAAAGCGCAGTCAGTCAGGGACAGCATCCACTGGATAATCACAGTCACGCCCAGAAACAGTACAGCTTACCGTCGCGCGACATTCCCACCATCAAACACTTCTGTAACCGGCAGTGCTGGCACCGATTCCGGCTCGTCCGGTCGATCAGGCAGTTCTTTTGCCGAGGGCACGAGTACGTGGCATTGCTCTGTTGGCTTCTCCTGAAGAACCCCTTCGGAACAAAAAAAAACATTCACATCAGACAGGGTCTCACACGGAGACCGAGCTTCCACCTTCGTCACTTGCCAGACTGAGCCCCATTTCTGAGCTTGGTTACAGTAATGTGCACGGTCAATATGTGAAGGCCACAGGAAAAGTCAGGGGCGAGAAAAGGTCACTCTGCCCTTCAAAGCAAAGCCAGTACATTAGCTCTAACTCTTCAATCATGGCATTTCGTTGCATTTTAAATCAGTTCTTCGCTTTTCTTGGTAAACTATTCCATACATTTCTCACTCTTGGAGCAAAGATTTTCCTTGTTTGTTTAAATTTACTTTTCACTCATTTCCATGAATGTCCTGTGGTCCGACTTTCTTGGAGTACTTTGAAGTAATAATCTGGGTTCATCGTATCTATACTGCTTAATATTGTATCTACTTCGAGGAGGACTTTCCTGAATTGCCATGTTTCTTTTGTTTGTATGCCTAACTAACTGTATAATTTTACACTGAGTCCTCTGTCTGTACTGCATTTTCTTTGTCAGAAAACATGACTAGTTAATAACTGGTTTCAATATCCAGGTCAATTATACAGATAGAGGAGTTTACTGGAATCTATCACCAGGGAAAGAGTGACTGAACACTTGGGCGGTATCAGTTGATCAAAAGGAGTCGGCATAGATTTGTGAAGGGTAGGTCATGTCCAGATCTAGTTAGGTTTTTTAAGGAGGCCACTAACATAGTGGATAGGAGAACGTCTATGGATGATGTCTATATGGACTTCCAGATGGCATTTGATAAGGTTGCGCACAAAAGATAATTAGCAAAAATGCGAGTGCCTGGAATTGCAGGTAACCTTGTGAGATGGATCGCTAACTGGGTGGAGGCAGAAGACAGAGAGTAAGGATAAAGGGAATGTACACTGGCTGACGGATATGACAAGTGATGTTCACCAGGGGTCAGTATTGGGGCATCAGCTTTTCATCATACTTATCAATGGCTTGGATGAAGGAATAGAGTCGTATATCCAAGTTTGCAGATGACACTAAGTTAGGGGGCTCAGGAAGTTGTGTGGATGGGAGCAGGAAGTTACAAAAGGGCCATATACAGACTAAGGCCGTGAAATTCGGCTCTTTTGCGCCTGCCGGAAGCACCTCTGGGGGGGTGGTAATGAGGTGCAAAGGGATTATTGACCAGGCGGGGGCGCCCCCCAAGAAATTCGGTGGGGCGCTACTGAGGCGCTAGCCGATAGCGCCACGCCCCCGCCAGTAGCGCCCCAGGCAGCTGTGCTGCCAGCGATGACGTCATCACCGTGTGCCGCGACCCCTTACCGCCCCGCGGCAGAAATTCGACTGCGCCCCGCGAGACTGCCACGATCACTCTGCGACCTTCCAAACCGCTCTGAACCCCTCCCCACCACCGCGATCTCTACCCCGAGCAACAGGAAACCTACCTGCTCCTGGGCTGGGGTCTCTTCTGCAGCGTTCCCCGCCCAATAGGGAGCCAAGCCGGTCAATCAGGCTGGCTTCCCTGCTAAAAAAAAACACGCACGCCCTGGAGTTAAAACTCCACAGCGTTCCAGAACTCCTTCCCTCCCCCCACCCCACCCCATGGAATAGGGAAAAGCTTAAAGTAAGGTGGCAATCTCTGGATTGCTCACAGTGCCACATACTAGTGAGTATCGACACAGGAAGATAGTGAAGGTGAATGCGTGGCTGGAGAAGTGGTGCCGGAGGGAGGGCTTCAGATTCCTGGGGCATTGGGAGCAGTTCTGGGGCAGCAGGGACCTGTACAAGATGGACGGGTTGCACCTTAACAGGGCCAATGTCCTCATGGGGAGGTTAACTAGTGCTGTGGGGAAGGGTTTAAACTAATTTGGCAGTGGGAGGGGCACCAGGACATAGCAACAGAGAGGAGAGACAAGGTGCACAGAAAACTAGGAGGGACAAAGAGCAACAGAACAAAGAATAGTGGAGAAAGATCAGGGATTAGATGAAGGAAAAAACAAAGTCGACTAGCATGGCATTGGAATGCATGTGTGTTAATGTGATGAGTGTTACAAATAAGGTTTAAACATGGGCAGGAATGGGAACTAAACATTCCTGGCTACAATGCATTTAGGAGGGATAAGGAAGGAAAAAAGAAAGGAAGGGGGTGGCAGTATTGTTCAAGGATAATATTACAGCTCTACAGAGGGACGATATACCAAAGGGTTCAAAGACTGAATCTCTTTGGTTAGAGTTAAGGAACAGAAAAGGAGCTGTTACATTGTTGGGTGTTTACGATAGACCCCCCAAATAGTGATAGGGAGATAGAGGAATCAAAAGCTCAATTTCTAACTTCGCGGACGACACCAAATTTTCGGGGGGTGGGGGGGGGTGAGGATAGTCAATACTGAGGAGGACTGCAACAAATCACAAGAAGATATTAATAAACTTACAGAATGGGCATATAATTGGCAAATTAATTGCATAGGATATACGGCACAGAAACAGGCCATTCGGCCCAACCAGTCCATGCCGGCGTTTATGCTCCACTCGAGCCTCCTCCCATCTTTCCTCATCTAAATCTATCAGCGTAACCCTCTGTTCCCTTCTCCCTCATTTGCTTGTCCAGCCTCCCCTTAAATGTATCGATACTATTTGCTTCAACCACTCCCTGTGGTAGCGAGTTCCACATTCTCACCACTCTCTGGGTAAAGAAGTTTCTTCTGAATTCCCTATTGGATTTCTTGGTGACTATCTTCTATTGATAGCCTCTAGTTTTGCTCTTCCCCACAAGTGGAAACATTCTCTCTCTATCCATTCTATCAAAACCTTTCATACTTTTAAAGACCTCTATTAGGTCACCCCTCAGCCTTCGTTTTTCAAGAGAAAAGAGACCCAGCCTGTTCATCCTTTCCTGATATGTATACCCTCGCATTTCTGGTATCATCCTTGTAAATCATCTCTGCACCCTCTCCAGTGCCTCTATATCCTTTTTATAACATGGCGACCAGAACTGTACGCAGTACTTGAAGTGTGGTCTAACCAAGGTTCGATACAGGTTTAGCATAACTTCCCTACTTTTCAATTCTATCCCTCTAGAAATAAACCCAAGTGCTTGGTTTGCTTTTTTTAACCTGTGTCACAACTTTTAGTGATTTGTGTATTTATACTCCTAGATCCCTTTGTTCCTCTACCCCACCTAGACTCGCACCCTCCAAGTGATAAGTGACCTCCCTATTCTTCCTACCAAAATGTAATACCTCACATTTATCTGTGTTGAACTTCATTTGCCAATTATATGCCCATTCTGCAAGTTTATTAATGTCCTCCTGTAACTTGTAGTCCTCCTCAGTATTGACTATCCCCCCCAATTTGGTGTCATTCGCAAATTTAGAAATTGTGTTTTTGATTCCTAAGTCTAAATCGTCAATGTAAATTGTGAATGTGATAAATCCATGTAGTGGAACAAGAACTCGAAGAGGTGATATCTTAGAATTAGCATGAGTACTTTATTAACAACTGTGTAGCAAACAAAACAGGCCTGCATCCTGGCATTCCACCTTAGCTGACCTTAACAGGAAGCAATCTCCTCACCTTAACAGGAAGCAAACCCCTGACCGTAGCAGCAGCATTGGCTACAACACCACCTGGTGGATAACCTTAATCATAACATCCCAGGTTACTATAGTGAATAGCAGTGGTCCCAGCACTGATCCTTGTGGAACATCACCACCCACCTTCTGCCACTGTGAATAGCTACCCTTTACTCCTACTCTCCGCTTTCTGTCCTGAAGCCAGCCAGCAATCCATTCTGTTACTTGTTCCCTGACTCCGCATTCTCTGCCCTTGTTCATCAGACTATTATGAGGTACCTTATTGAAGGCCTTTTGAAAATCCAGATAAATCTAGATAAATTACATCTGCATTACCATTGTCTACTCTCTCTGTTACCTCTTCAAAAAATTCAATAAGGTTGGTCAAGCAAGACTTTCCCTTTTGAAATCCATGTTGACTATTCGTTATTATATTTTTGGTTTCTAGATGTTCTTCTATTTTCTCCTTTAGTAGGGATTCCATTATTTTTCCTACCACCGATGTTAAGCGAACTGGTCTATAATTCCCTGGACATGTTGGCCTAAAAATTCGGGGCGCCAAGCTCGCCTGGGCACCAGAAGTCCTGCCCCGGAAGGAGCTGGGAGCGCCAGCGGGATATTCAGTTTGAGCGCCCAAAACGGAAGCGGGGCGCTGCTCGAGGCGCCCCGCGTCCCTCTTGGGGCGCTGAAACTGAATATCGCAGCGCAACGTGCCACAGCGTCACACGCTGTGGCACGGCGCACTGCGGTACTGCAGGCCTTCCTCCCCTTCTTAAAGGGGAGGGGTCTGCACCTGCGTGATCTCTGATCGCGAGTGCCGGCAAAAGAGCCCGGCACCGAGGAGGTGTGCCGGGCTCTCGGGACACAGCCGGCACTGCCCGGGGGGAATCAGGAGGCCGGGGAGGGCGGCGCGAGGAGGTGCTGGCAGGCGGCCACCGAAAAAAATGGCCGCCCCGCACCTCCCCTTTAATTTGTGCCACTACCGCCACAGGTAGGCCCCCCCTGAACCGGTCGCGATTTACGACCAGTGCTACGGGGGGGGGGGGCGTGACCCAATATCGCGTTCGGGGCGGTAGCGGGGCGCTGTGCGCACCGATGATGTCATCGGTGGCGGCGCAGCGCTACAGGCTAACGCCGCCATTAGCGCCCCGCTAAATTTCGCGGGAGGCGTGGCCAGTGGCGCTAAAGCCACTGAGTGCCCTCTTTAGGCGCTAACTGGTGGCACAGCCCACCGAATACCAAATATCGGTATTGTAGGAATAGGTGTATTCATAACAAATAACGGAGCTTGACTCGGAAGAACAACAAACAGGATTTTAATGTTGAATTAAATGAAATACAGCAAACAACGTAGAACGATGCATGAGAGTCGTGGAACAGGTCTTTGCCCAGTGGGGACGCCACGAGGACTGACTAGGCAGTCCAGAGGTTTGCGCGATGATGTCATCAAGTTTGCGTCGTGATGTCATCGCGTTGCTCGCGTTTTCCCGCGCTTCGGGCGTCATGTGACTTGCGACGTGACATCGCGTTTGCCCGCGCTTGGGGCGGTCACGTGAATGGCGCGATGACGTCATCGCGTTCTCCCGGCACTGCAGCCGGCCGTTGCGGCCGAAGTCGCGGGAGCGGGAGGCCGAGCTGAGCCGGCGATTGTCGTGGGGGCGGGAGGCCGAGCTGGGCCGGCTCGCGTTTAGGTGAGTCACGTGATGCGCGACGTGACGTCATCGCGTTAGCCCGCGTTTGGGTGAGTCACGTGATGCGCGACGTGACGTCATCGCGTTAGGTCGCGTTCTTAAAGGGGCAACGCCCTGTACATGCAAACTGTATATAAACATAGTTAAAGTTAAAGGGAATTATGTATAATAAGTAAGGGACACTCGGTGGTACCGCTACAGTATTATGTTAGCTATCCATTAGTCCTCTGGCACTATACCTATTTCTAACAAATTATTAAATATGCGTAGTAATGCCTCTGCTATCATCCAGACCAGGGGTTTTATCCTCTTTGAGTTTGATTAATTTATTTAATATATCCCCTTTTTTATTTTAAATACACTTACCTCATTACTAATCTCATCATCCAATGTCATGTCCACGTGTTCTATCTCCCTTTTAAATACTGAAGCAAAATAATTATTTAATATTCTGCCATCTCTCTATGGTTACCTGTTGTATTATCCTGAATATCCCTTAATGGCCCTATTCCCATCCCAACCTTCCCTTTTTTATTGATGTGCCTATAAAATATTTTACTATTTTGTTTTATGTTCCTTGATAATTTAATTTCATAGTTCCTCTTTGCCTCCCTAATTGCTTTTTTGACTTCTCTCCTAATCTTTTCATATTCTCTCTGCTATCTACTTAATGTATGCCTCTTTCCTTACCCTCAATTGTTCCCTCATGGCTTTATTCATCCATGGAGTCTCATTATTGTTTAGTTTGTTCTTTCCTTTTAACAGAATATATTTTCCCTGCACTCTGTTGAACAATGTTTCCCATTGCTGTTCTACATCGTTGTTTGTCAATATTGTTGCCCATTTTTTTCCCCAAGTTATATTCTCAGCCCCATAAAATCAGCTTTTCTCCAATCTATTAACCTGCTTTTTGTCATACTTATGTCCTTCTCAATTATCATCTTAAAGCGTATTATATTATGGTCACTATTGCCTATATATTACCCTACCTTTACTTCTCTTATCTGCTCTGATTCATTCCCCATAACTAGATCCAATAGCAAATCCTCCCTTGTTGAGCTTTTTACATATTGGGCTAGAAAGGAGTCCTGTACACATTGTAGCAACTCCATTCCCTTCGCCCCTTTACCTACCTCTTCTGTCCAATTAATATTGGGATAGTTGAAATTCCCCATGATTATTATTCTATGTTTTTTACTAATTTCCCTAATTTGTCTGCATATTTCTTCCTCCACCTCCCGTCCACTATTAGGTGGCCTGTAGACTATGCCTATTAGTGTGAGTGATCCTTTATTATCTTTTATCTCTATCCACATGGATTCTATTTTTGTCTTGCTGATAGCTGCGTCACTTTTTTCTACTGCCATTATGTTATCCCTAATAAGTACAGCTACTCCACTTCCCCTTTTTCCCTCCCTCTCTTTTCTAAATATGTTATTCCCTGCAATATTTAATTCCCAGTCCTGATTTTTCTGTAGCCATGTCTCAGTAATCCCTACTATGTCTGGTTCCTCGCTACGTATGATTGCCTCCAGCTCCCCTGTTTTATTACGGACACTGTGTGCATTGCTATACAGACAGTTTAACTCATTTTTAATAAGATTTCCTCTCACTTAATGTTTAACCATCTTTTTAGACTTCTGTTCTTGCCATGAATGTCCTCCCTCACTTTTTTCTTTCCTGTGCTCTCTTTTCCGGTTTTGTTTATATTTAGGCTGGTTACATTTCTTGTAGATCCCTCCCCACATTCGTACTAGTTTAAAGCCTTTGCCACTGCCCTATTTATCCTTTCCGCTAGGACACGGGTCCCATCGTGGTTCAGGTGGAGCCTGTCCCATCGGTACAGCTCCTTCCTGTCCCTGTCCTGCAACATAGATAAGTGAGGTATTACATTTTGGTAAGAAAAATAAGGAAGTCACATATTACTTGGAAAATAAGAATCCAAATGGGGTAGAGGAGCAAAGGGATCTCGGGAGTACAAATACACAAATCACTAATCGTAGCGATGCAGGTTAATAAGGCCATAAAAAAGCAAACCACGCATTAGGGTTTATTTCTAGAGGGATAGAATTGAAAAGTAGGGATGTTATCCTAAATGTATCGAACCTTGGTTCGACTGCGCTTGGAGTACTGTGTACAGTTTTGGTCGCCATATTATAAAAAGGATATAGAGGCCCTGGAGAGGGCGCAACTAAGATTTACAAGGATGATACCAGAACTGTGAGGTTCAGGAAAGGATGAACAGGCTGGGGCTCTTTTCTCTTGAAAAGAGGTGACCTAATAGAGGTCTTTAAAATTATGAAAAGTTTTGATAAAGTAGACACACAGTGTTTCCATTTGTGGGGAAGAGCAAAACTAGATGCCATCAATATAAATTGACAGCAAGAAATCCAATAGGAAATTCAGATGAAACTTCTTTACCCAGAGAGTGGTGAGAATGTGGAACTCGCTACCACAGGGAATGGTTGAGGCGAATAGTATAGATGCATTTAAGGGGAGGCTGGAGAAGCATAGAGGGAGAAGGGAATAGAGGGTTATGCTGACAGAGTTAGATGAGGAAGGATGGGAAGAGACTCGAGTGGAGCATAAATGCCAGTGTGGACCGGTTGGGCCGAATGGCCTGTTTCTGTGCTGTATATTCTATGTAATTCTATGTAAGGAGCAAATCTGTAGGCAAATTTCAGAGAAATGTAAAACTAATAGAGCAGTAATAGTAGGGGACTTCAAATAACCTAATATAGACTGAGGAAAAAACAGAGTAAAAGATAAGGAGGTGAAGAATTCCTAAAATGCGTACAGGAAAACTTTCTTAATCAGTATGTTTCTAACCCAGCGAGCTACACCACTCCAGTCTAAAGAGCCTACATTGATACAAATGTTGAGAGGCTTAGTTAATTGTATCCAAGGTTACAGACTTGAGAGAAGAACCAAGCCACACAATTCAAAAATAAACAGCACCAAGCGATAATGTTCAATTATTTGTACAACTGATTACTCCTTTTTGAATGAAGTTGTCTGTTATTTAATTCCCAGGAGCTCTTGGCAGTAGTTTCAGGAGTGTTTAAGTGAATTGAATTGTTCAATTCGGGGTGGGAGGGAGAGTTGGTTTCGAATCTTCAGGAGTTAGGGGGAGCGGTGCAGCTTCCACAGTGGAGAAATAGAAAGCACTCACTCGGGGGGATTTTAACTTCTTGCTCCCGCTGGCAACCAGACGGTATGGGAGTTAAATTCAAAGCTCTTTTTCCACCCTGCGACTGTATTAAAGCTGAATGGTTGAATCACACACCCTGACTCAGGAAGGAGCCTCGTGAATTTGTGCTAATGGGGGTCCAATTACGTACATTGGACCCCAACACCATTTTCACAGTCCACTGGGCAGAATGTCTGGAGTTTTCGCTGTGGCCGGAGTGTCTGAGTGTCCGCTGTGAGCACTCTGCTCAGTAGAAGCTGTTGGAGCAGAAATGGAGGCTCCCCAAGGTAAGTAAAGAACCATATTTTTGTGATGCCAGGGAGAGCAGGAGAGCTCCTCCAGATCCCAGGTAAATAGTTTGGGCTTCTGCCACCCTAGGCTCCCCCACCCCCCACCACCCCGGCCTCCGGACCACCCGATATTGCACGGCCCAAATTCCATCAGCTGCCTCTGAATACCCATTTGCCAGCTCACCACTGAAGCTCGGACATGAGAATGAACTGGGCTCGTGCTGCACCCCATGGTCGGTCAGCTCACTCATTCAACTGGCCGACTGTCCGAGAGATAAAATAACCCCTTCTGTGTAGGGATTATAGCTTGTTAATTCAAAGGAATAGGAATTTGATAAAGGGACAACAGATATTTGTTGTTTACATTTGAGGAGCTAGATGTAATTTCCACTGTAAATATATTTTTGTTACATTCCCGTTCATTGTTCTCTTGTTTTAATCAATTCACTTTTAGTCAAAGTCTGAATCAATTTTGATGTTGTAAACTCTGGTTACTTTTCATAGTTGAGGGAGGCTGTGTGAGGTACGGGTAACCCCAGCAGGTAAAGCAGTGAACAGTCTTCCTGTTTGTTTTCCTGGGTCACGGGGAGATGGGCCTCATCAATGAGAGAAAACTAAAACACAGCAGCTGAAAAGTCTCGAGCCAAATCGACCCAAAGCCATTACTCTAATTGTGCAAACCTGCAACATATTAAACAGGACGGCCACAGCTGGTCTGAACTGTCTTGATTTCAAATTCTGTCCTGGCTCTGAACCCTAAACACTTCCCTTCCAATGCTTAGCCCAGGAACAGATTCACTCCCAGAGTCAGACCCTCTAACTCCTTCACTCTGACCCTCAGACCCTTTAACTCCTTCACTCTGACCCTCAGACCCTCTAACTCCTTCACTCTGACCCTCAGACCCTCTGGGGGTGATTTTCACTCAGAAGTCGGGAAGGAGGCGGGACTACAACTTTCGGGGTTGTAGTCCCGCCTCCATTGAGATGCGGCCAATCCATGCGATTTTCCCTTGATTGACCTTGTTGAGCCCGCCCAGCGGGCTCAGCAGGCCAATTAAGGGCCACCCGGCAACAGGTGATGTCACAGACTGAAATTTCATCTGTCAAGACGTGTTGACAGATGAAATATCAGTGTTTCACAGCTGTTTGAAGCTGACAAACACTGACAGTCTTACTTCTAACCTGAGTCCTTCTACACAGACTCAGTTAGAAATCTCTCCAGCACAGAAAGCTGAAGGCTGTCACTTCTGACAGTTCGCAGCCGTTCTGCTTTCTTTGCCAGTTAGATGATGGACTCCCGAAACCTAGAGGAAGGAAGGCTGTAAAGGTAAGTACAGGTAATTTAAGCTTCTTTACACACTTTAGACACACTTACCTTTGCACTCATGCACCCATCACTCACCTGAATACCGATATGTCGACCCCTCCAAGTCCTTCAACCCGATGGCCCGACTCCTCTAACTTGGCGTGGTTTGGAGCCATCGGGAATCCCACACTTCAAGGTTTAAACTAGGGATTAGGCTAAAAACTGCCTGTTAACTACCTGTTAACAGGCAGTTAATTGTCACTAATCCCTTCCCGCCTCGGGTAGGCGGGTCCCAGTGCGGGGAGGGTACCCCCCTCCTTTGAAACTTACATGGAGGCGGGTAGGGGGCGGGATGGTGTGGGGCCCCCGAATTCGGGGCTTTAACCCCCTGCATGCCTCCAATCCCGACTGCACGGGTCAGTTAAAATTGAGGCCTCTAACTCCTTCACTCTGACCCTCAGACCTTCTAACTCCTTCACTCTGACCCTCAGACCCTTTATCACCTCTGCTTTGTTCTGCACTCCCAGACTCAGTCCCAGGAATGCCTGCACTCCCAGACTCAGTCCCAGGAATGCATCCACTCCCAAACTCAGGCCCAGGAATGCCTCCACTCCCAGGCTCAGGACCACACTGACCTCTGACCTTGCCTGGTGCCCTGGACTTTGCTGCTGCTTGTGGTCAGATTACAGGAGACTGACTCAGGTTGGTCCCTGCTTGAACCCGGGCTTGATGGCCTGTCTCCTTTCTCCAATTCCACCTGCCCCGACTGCTCCTCTACCCTGCCTGCGCTACATTCGCCACTCAACTGCTGTAGTCCCGACAATTAAGGGAGCAAGCACTCGACTTCCTGTGTGCGCTCCCAGCAGAAACAGTTCTGCCTCAGGAGTGTGTTTTTGTACAATTTCTCCTATATTGCACAGTATTTACAGCACAGAATCAGACCATTCGGCCCATCTGGGCTGTGCCGGTGTTTATGCTCCACACGAGCCTCCTCTCATGTTACTTCATCTCACCCTATGAGCATATCCTTCTATTCCTTTCTCCCTCATGTGCTTATCTAGCTTCCCCTTAAATGCATCTGTGCTATTCGCCTTAACTAGTCCACGTGGTAGCGAGTTTCACATTCTTACCACTCTCTGGGTAAAGAGATTTCTCCTGAATTCTTCTTGGATTTATTAGTGACTGTCTTATATTTATGAGCCCTAGTTTTGAACTCCCACCTTAGTGTCCTTCCACATTTAGAATTTCTCCAGATAGTCAGCGGGATCAGCGTACGGCACGCCAGAAACAGCCGATCCGCAGGCAGAGAGCTGGGGTCTGAGCATATGGGCCAGCATCTCCACAGAACGAGTGGCCATCAGATTGGGCAAGTGCAGAGTTCTGATCAGAAAAAGGATGGGTTCAAAGTTGACATTGTTTGGTAGACTGATGATATTAGCTAAATGAATTGACACTAACAGCCAATTATCACACAGTTCTGCCCCAATAGGCCCATATGTTTTAATTAGTTAGTCACTAGCTGTTTAATTAAGAGAAAAGCAGATGACAGCTGCCAAGATGCTTTTTAAACCGCAGCACTTGCAAGAGAATAGCCCATGACAAGCGGGCTGGTTTATTCTTAGGACAGTGAAGTGATTTATCATCTCGACTCATCTTTACCAACATGCCTCAGTAAATCCTTCTGGTTGCATTAAATCTGCGTGTTGATATGCTGACAACAATATCGGGACATTTCACACCCTTCCTGCCCAGACTAAAAGAGGACAAAAGCATAACAAGAGTCACCTCGAGGAAAGTCCATTCAGTCCATCGAAGCTCATCCTTCTAGCGCTCTGACCCATGTCCTCCAGCAACTGCACTTCCAACAACCCCACTGTGCTGAATCTCCACTGCCCAATTTCAAAGGTTATTCCAAACATTTCTCAGCATTTGAGTGAAACAGTTCTTCCAATATTCAATTTAAATTTAGTTTTCACTCATTTTATTTTACTAGTTAGCTGTCAGCCGTGGCTCAGTGAGGGGCACCCTCACCTCTGAGTCAGAAGGTCGTGGGTTCAAGTCCCACTCCAGGGACTCGAGTACAAAAATCTAGGCTGACACTCCAGTGCAGTGCTGAGGGAGTGCTGCACTGTCGGAGGTGCCGTCTTTCGGATGAGACGTTAAACCGAGGCCCCGTCTGCTCTCTCAGGTGGACGTAAAAGATCCCAGGGCACTATTCGAAGAGGAGCAGGGGAGTTCTCCCCGGTGTCCTGGCCAATATTTATCCTTCAATCAACATCATTAAAACACATTGGGAGAGAAATTGTGTGCCCCCGGCAAGGGGGGGGGGGGGGGGAGGCGGGCGGTGTTAATGTGTCGCAAATGGCTTTGCGACCAGGCACGGCGCTGACATCGACTCCCGCCATATTCGGCGGGAGTTTTGCGATGGCACTATGGCGTTGCGTCCCGATCTCCTTCGCCCGGAGACTGTGATGTCATCGCCGTGCGCATCGCCTCGGACCTGAAATTGACTTCCGCCTCCTGCAGCAGCGCCGGTCGAAAACACCGACAGCTGCAGGAAGGGTACATCGGGTGGCTGGCTGCTTTGGGGCCAATAATTAAAGGCGGGGTGGCCGAGGTAAGTGAAAGAAAAATTACCTTTCTTGTTGGTGTTTTTTTTGCAGTTTCCTGCCCGCGATCGATCAGCCCAGTGCTCTGCTTGAGTGCTGGGCTGATCGCGCCAGCCTGGATGGTCCAGGTAGGTCATTTTTCCATTGCAGAGCCTGCAGCGATGGCCCTTCCCTTTAAGGGAGGGTAGGGGGGAAAAATTCGGTATCGACCATTTTGGGGCGCGAGCATCCGCAGACTTTAGCGTCCGGCGCATATTAGCGCCGGCGACTGTGAAATTCGGCTTTAGCACCCCTGGAGGTGATTGGAGCGCTAAATCAAGCGCTACACACTTCTCTTATGGCGCTAACGTTGTAGAGCGGGGCGCTCCCTCAGAGCGCTACCCAAGCTCAGGCGATGTCAATTATCTTGTACTCAGACATACTGGCGCCTTCCAGTTCTTAAAGGGGAGGGTCCATCATGCCGCACAGCCACACCCTGATCATTGCTGCTTGTGACCTGGGCCTGCAATGAGGTGGAATCCTTCAACCAGGAATCTCATGGCTGCTCCGAGGCCCAGGGAGAGAGCTCGCCGGTTCAGCGACCAGGCATTGGAGGCTCTGGTTGTGGCTGTGGAATGCCGACAGGCAGTGCTGTTCCCAGATACTGGCAGGAGGCCATTGCTCCGGGAGTTCACAAGGATGTGGAGGGAGATGGCCCAGTACGTCTCGGCCACAAGCATGGTCCAAAGGACTCACACCCAGTGCCACAAGAAGTTCAACGACCTCACTCGGGTGGTCAGGGTGAGTAGATGCTTGAAATACCTCTACATCCCACGATCTCAACCTCACTTTGTGTACTGACAGCATAAACTGTCAAATCCCCAATACTCACCCACCAACTATGCCCATCTACTAAAAGTCACATCCATATCTCACACCTTGCAGACATTAACAGCTTTTCAACTATGGCAGGCACATCTGCACACTCACTCACACGCTATCCTTTTTCTTGCAGACCAAGCTTTCTGATAACAGGAGGGAGCAGCTACACACGGGAGCAGGTCAGGCGGAGCTGCACCCCCTCACACAGCTGGAGGAGCGAGTGCACAGCATCATCGCGAGTCATGTCGTGGGCGCTGTGGCAGTTGGAGAGGTCGACCCCCTTAGGGACAGCAACGGTATGTTCATCATCTCTCCCTCCTCTCTCATACCACTTCCCCCTCACAACACCAGCCTTTCCCACTTTCCATCTAAGCATACTGTCTCCATTCCTCACTCCCTTCCTGCCCTCCCTCCCCTCACGTTAAACCCACTCTTGTGCCTTACTGCTTTCAGATAATCAGCCATCATCTGAACAGCCTGTCCCTCAGCCTCCCAGTGGCAGCGATGCGGGAGAGGAGGAGGAACACCAAGCCGCAGCCTCGCTGCCTGCGTCTCCCGAGGGCGAGACATCGAATCCTGGGGCCACGTGGTCGCTGGAGAGGAACAGAGGAAATGGCTCTGATGTGGGTGAAGCTCCGGGACCCAGCGGGCTGCAGCAACACCATGGGGGAAGGGGAGCTCGGGGGCCATCTCCCCGGAGGGTGAGTGCGCGCACAAGTTCTGCTGCACAGGACTCGGATGAGGACCTCAATGTTGAGGCGATGACCACACTTGCAATGAGCATGCACACTGAGCTCATGGGTGCAATGGCAAGGGTGCCCAAGAGCATGGATGCACTGGTTAGGAGCGTGGAGGAGTCCGCCGCCAGCACTATCGAACCGCCTCCTTTTGGGAGAGGCGGGAGGAGCTGATCTTACAGGAGGCTTTCACAGAGATTTCTACCTTTGCAGAGATTTGTCATCAAGTCAAGGAAACTGAGCAGAGTGTGGAATTGCTGGTGAGCACGACTGGAGTGTATGGTGATGCACTTGATGAGTTTTGGCGTTTACTCAAACGTACCTGATGCTTGAACAGTATATTAATTAACAAACGTAAAACTACCTTGCTGCTTAAATATATTCGTACAAAGACGCACCAATTAAAAGATTGCCAATGCACATCTCTGATGACTCAAATTATCTCCTGATAATTTGGTCACTTTGGATGAAAATAATTGAATTATTCACCAATTTGAATTGAGCAAAGTAACATTGGAAAGCAGGAATTTTGAATCATCAGATAATTTAAATGAAGCGTCTTTGAAGAGTGGACAGTATATGGAATTCTGTTTGTAAAATATCTGCTTCATGCAGTGCCGGTCCATCAAGTGTTTTCTCCACGAGTAACCGAGACTAATCCAACTCCTCGCTCCCCATACCTTTAATATTCCTCTTTTACAAACAACTCTCCACGTCTCTTGTAAAAGAATTGATGGGATCTGCTTCAACAACAGTGTGAGAGAGAGTTCCACATGCTAAGCTCTCATGTGTAAGTTAATATTTTCCAACCTCCCCTTAAATATTTTAATAGTTGTCTAAAATTTGTCCCCTCTTGACCATGTCACTAACCAGGCAAAATAATTATCACTGTTTATCTTACCTTGGGGACATCTAGCAGGTTAACACGGTCTCTAAATTGTCAGACTGCTTGTCCGACATCCAGTTCTGGATGAGCAGAAATTTTCTCCAATTAAATATTGGGAAGACCGAAGCCATTGATTTCGGTCCCCGCCACAAACCCCGTTCTCAAGCCACTGACTCCATCCCTCTCCCTAACATCTGTCTGAGGCTGAACCAGACTGTTTGTAACATTGGGGTCATATTTAACCCTGAAATGAGCTTCTGACCACATATCCGCAGCATAACTAAGACCGCCTATTTCCAGCTCCGTAACATCGTCCGTCTCCGCCCCTGCCTCAGCTCATCCGCTGCTGAAACCCTCATCCATGCCTTTGTTACCTTTAGACTTGACTATTCCAACACACTCCTGGCTGGCCTCCCACATTCTACCCTACGTAAACCTGAGGTGATCCAAAACTCTGCTGCCCGTGTTCTAACTCGCACCAAGTCCCGTTCGCCCATCACCCCTGTGCTCGCTGACCTACATTGGCTCCCGGTTAAGCAACGCTTCGATTTCAAAATTCTCATCCTTGTTTTCAAATCCCTCCATGGCCTCTCCCCTCCCTATCTCTGTAATCTCCTTCAGCCCCACAACCCCCCGAGATATCTGCGCTCCTTTAACTCTGCCCTCTTGAGCATCCCTGATTATGATCGCTCCACCATCAGTGGCCGTGCCTTCTGTTGCCGAGGCCCTAAGCTCTGGAATTCCCTGCCTAAACCTCTCCGCCTCGCTACCTCTCTTTCCTCCTTTAAGACGCTCCTTAAAACCTACCTCTTTGGCCAAGCTTTTGGTCACCTGCCCTAATTTATCCCTATGAGGCTCGGTGTCAAAGTTTTTGTCTTTTAATACTCCTGTGAAGCGCCTTGGGATGTTTTACTATGTTAAAGGTGCTATATAAATACAAGTTGTTGTTGTTGTTAACACTTTACTTTCTCAGTTCTACCATTATGGCCACCATTTATCCCTCAACCAACATCACCAAAACAGGTTAGCTGGCCATTTATCGCATTGCTGTTTGTGGGATCTTGCTGTGTGCAATTTGGCTGCCCCGTTTGCTATGTTACAACAGTGACTCCATATCAAAGGTGCTTCATTGGCTGTGAAACACTTTATAAATGTACGTTCTTTCTCTTTCTCTCAAACAACTTGCTATCAATGCTGCCACATTCCCTTTAATACCCTGTGCCTTCATTTTATTAACAAGCCTCCTATATGGCACCTTGTTAAAATTAAGGTACATGGGATTGGGGGCAAGGTATTGACTTGGATAGAGAACTGGTTAGCGGACAGAAAGCAAAGAGTTGGAATAAACGGGTCGTTCTCCGAGTGGCGGGCAGTGACTAGTGGGGTACCGCAAGGATCGGTCCAAGGACCCCAGCTGTTCACAATATATATTAATGATCTGGACGAGGGAATTGGATGTAATATCTCCAAATTTGCAGACGACACAAAGCTGGGTGGGAGGGTAAGCTGTGAGGAGGATGTTGTGAAACTCCAGTACGATTTGGACAGGTTGGGTGATTGGGCAGAAACATGGCAAATGCACTATAATGTGGATAAATGTGAGGTTATCCACTTTGGTGGCAAAAACAGGAAGGCAGATTATTATTTGAATGGCAATAGATTGGGAGAAGGGGAAGTGCAAAGAGACCTGGGTGTCCTTGTGCACCAGTCGCTGAAGGTAAGCATGCAGGTGCAGCAGGCGGTTAAGAAGGCAAATGGTATGTTGGCCTTCGTAGCAAGAGGGTTCGAGTACAGGAACAAGGATGTCTTGCTACAGTTGTACAGGGCCTTGGTGAGACCGCACCTTGAGTATTGTGTGCAGTTTTGGTCACCTTACCTGAGGAAGGACGTTCTTGCCATGGAGGGAGTGCAGCGAAGATTCACCAGGCTGATACCTGGGATGGCAGGAATGACGTATGAGGAGAGATTGTGTCGATTGGGCTTATACTCACTGGAGTTTAGAAGATTGAGAGGGGATCTCATCGAAACCTATAAAATTCTGTCAGGTCTGGACAGACTAGATGCAGAAAGGATGTTTCTGATGGCCGAGGAGTCCAGAACCAGGGGTCATAGTCTAAGGATAAGGGGTAAGCCATTTAGGACTGAAATGAGGAGGAATTTCTTCACCCAGAGAGTGGTGAACCTGTGGAATTCTCTGCCACAGAGGGCGGTGGAGGCCAGTTCATTAAATATATTCAAGAAAGAGTTGGATATATTTCTTGAGGCTAAAGGGATCAAGGGATATGGGGAGAAGGCAGGGACAGGGTACTGAATTTGGATGATCAGCCATGATCTCATTGAATGGCGGAGCAGGCTCGAAGGGCCGAATGGCCGACTCCTGCTCCTATCTTCTATGTTTCTATGTTTCTAAGTTTGTCAAAAGCCTTTTTGAAAATCCATATACACAACATCCGCAGCACTTTCTTTATCAGCACACTTGCTCAAACAAGCAGGGTACGGCCTACCTTGCAGCCTTCGCAAGTAATAACACCATAATGGATTCCTGACGATTTATCTCCACAGATCTTGCACGGGATAATTTCAATTTGAGCTGAAACAGAAGAAAATAAGAGTTTAATCACATTTTACTTTCATAGAATCATAGAATAGTACAGCACAGAAAGAGGCCATTCGGTCCATCGAGTCTGCAATCCAGTCAGTCCCTCTCCCCCGCTCTTTCCCCATATTCCTGCAATTTTTTCTCCTTCCAAGTATTTATCCAATTCCCTTTTGAAGGCTGCTATTGAACCCTATCAGGCAGCGCATCCCAAATACTAACCACTCGTTGCGTAAAAAAAGATTTTCCTCCTGTCGCCTCTGGATCTTTTGCCAATCACCTTAAATCTGTGCGCTCTGGTTAAGTTTCTCTTTAATTACTCGATCTAAATCCTTCATGATTTTGAACACCTCTATCAAATCTCCTCTTAGCCTTCTCTGCTCCAAGGAGAGCAACCCCAGCTTCTCCAGTCTAGCTACGTAACTGTATTCCCTCATCCCTGAAACCAGTCTAGTAAATGTCTTCTGTACCCTTCGGCGCTGTACTATTCTATTATTCTATAAGGTTGGTGTGTGTGTGAGGCTGAGCCTCGACAGTGCTTGTAAATACAAGCAAAAGCCCCGTTTATCATTCAGAGGAATAGAATGAGTACTGCGCAAGGTTGAGTGTATCTGTATGCACATACATGTGGGGACTATTCTGTGAGCACTGCGCACGGTTGTTTATTATATGTATGTACAGGTATTTGGGGTGATTCACTCAGTTTCTGTCACTGCTTGTAACAGACCTGTTTCTAGACTAATGGCAACAAGACTGTCTGCTCTCACCAGCAGTGTCCGGAGGTGACTCAGAGAGACTGTTCTTTCAATAGATGTGTAGGTTGTGTCTGACAGCAATACCACCAGACATCAGGGTCTGGAATTTCCTCCGCATTTGTGACCAGAGACACTCGTAATCTGGCCACAAACCAATCACGTGGCTTAGAAGATCACGGAACTTTGCGCATAAGTGAATTGCCCGCACAACTACAACAAGCCCGATTCTCCTCCATCTTTTACTTCCGTCCGACATCCGAACCAATCTCCTCCAACAAAATCGGTCATACCCACAAAACCGCGCAAACAAACCACACCCACAACACAGATACAAAAGCAAACTACTGCGGATGCTAGAAAGCCGAAATAAAAACAGAAAATGCTGGAAACACTCAGCAGGTCAGGCAGCCTCTGTGGAGAGAGAAACAGAGTCAATGTTTCAGGTCGATGACTCTTCGTCAGAACACAGGCCGTGCCCACAAAACAGGCCACACCCACAAAACAGGCCATGCCCCTGACTCGCAAATGCGAATATGCTCCAATTGCACTCGTTCGAAGGGTCTCAACATTGCGACCAGATTCTCAGGCGCAGCAGATCTGTCTAGCTGTTCCTGACATGACTTAGTCCTGCAGTTCTGCCCTAGTAAAGTAAGTTAACCAACTTACATACTTTTTTGTATATTATTTATGTTAAAGATATGCATCACATACTAATCTCACAATCAAGCATCTAAACGAAAATCTAACTTAAAATAGCTGGAGAAAACATTCCGGATGCAATCAAAGCATGTCTGATTGTGAGCGCCCTTCTTGGGGATGATATTGTCAGTCACGCAGTGAGATCCGTCCTGGGGAGGTTAAACTGAAATGTCCAGACTGCTTAATCCCCACCGACAAACACTCTCTTCCTGGAACAGGCGAATGACACTGCTCCTCAGAGATCAGATAGGAAACGTTTACCCTGCCCCTTCTCCAGCCCCCTCCTCCCCTCCACCCCCTCCCCTCCTCCTCCCTTCCTCCTCACCCTCTTACCCTCCTCTTCCTCCCCTTCCTTGCTCCTCCCCATCCTCCTCCAACCCCTCCTCCACCCCCTCCCCTCCTCCTCCTCCTCTCATCCTCCCCTCTTCGTCCCCTCCACCTCCACCACCTCCCCTCATCCTGCCCCTCCTCCCCAACACCTCCCCCTCCTCCGCCCCTACACAACAACAACAACAACTTGTATTTATATAGCACCTTTAATGTAGTAAAACATCCCAAGGCGCTGCACAGGAGTGTTAGAAAACAAAATTTGACACCGAGCCACATAAGGAGATATTAGGGCAGGTGACCAAAAACTTGGTCAAAGAGGTAGGTTTTAAGGAGCGTCTTAAAGTAGGAGAGAGAGGTGGAGAGGCGGTGAGGTTTAGGGCGGGAATTCCAGAGCTTAGGGCCCAGGCAACAGAAGGCACGGCCACCAATGGTGGAGCGATCAATAGGAAATAGGCGGTCTCGGTTATGGCGCGGATATGTGATCGGAAGCTTATTTCAGGGTCAGCCCTCCTCCCTTTTCTACGAGCTGCTCCTGCTCTCTCCTATCTTCCTTGCTGCTCTCCCCCGTCCTCCAGCCCCAAAGGCAGCTCTGAGACTACCCGCGACTCTCTCTCTCACACTCACAGTGGGGTCATGAAAATCAGGAGAGATGTGTAACGGGTAGCTGAATCAACGGTGCCCATTTTACACTGTCGCTCAAAATCAAAATGACCCCAACACTATCCCCTACTCTCTCTCGCACACTCTCTCTCCCACACTCTCTCCTACACTCTCTTTTCCAGATACTCCCACACTCTCGCTCCCATTTTCTCTCCCCCACACACTCCCACATTCTCTCTCTTCCCAATCTCTCCCCCACTCTCTCTCAAGCTCCCACACTCTTTCTCTCCCAATCTCTCCCCCACTCTCTCTCTCTCTTTACATTTATATATAGATCTATTTTGCTGCAGTTACAAGGAGGCAGCAAGAGGGGGCAGTGTGGGCCCAAGAATTGCTGCATCCTTGCCATTGTCACAGTTATTGCCAAGAGACTCCCAGGGGATGATTGTAAACCTAACCCTTTGGCTTAAGTTCAGCTGAAATGTGCGCTGGGCAAAGTGTAAGTACATGTCATTAGTTCAGGCTGTGGCTTTCATGACATTTGCGAGACAGAAATGTATATGGTATTCCGATAGCCATGTTTTATTTTGTAATATTGTGCGATGGAGCACCTGAGGGGGGCCAATGTCGCAGATTTAACCCAGGCGGTTGTTGGAAGCTAGTCTTGGAGAAACCTCACTGATCTACTAAAGGACCAGTGCTAAAGTTCCACACAGCCCTCAACACAACCCAGGGCTCTTTCTGTGTTTGAATTGCTGCAAGGAGTTCAGGGAAAGACGGTGTCAGGGACAGGGTCCAGCAGCTGGCACTGTGTGTCCGAGCTTCGTTGCTGCTATTCCCTCCAGTGTGGCCTCAACTGCCCATTACCAACAGTGCACCTGGCTAACGCTTTCTAATTGCAGACTAACCTGCTGTGTCTTTCTAGAGTTTAGGATTTTGATCACAGACTGTCTCAGTTTGACCGGGCGGAGCGGGGGGGGAGATAGAAATCTCGCTCTCTAGGGATGAAATGGCATGAAATCAGATAAAGGGTTCGATCAAAATTAACCTGATGCACAAATTCAGTTACAAAAATGGAGCGTTCGTAGCACCCTCGCCACTGAGTCAGAAGGTTGTGGGTTCAAGTCCCACTCCAGAGACTTGAGCACAAAAATCCAGGCTGACACTCCCAGTGCAGGACTGAGGGAACGCTGCACTGTCGGAGGTGCCGTCTTTCAGATGAGACATTAAACCGAGGCTCCGTCTGCTCTCTCAGGTGGGCATAAAGTATCCCATGGCCACTATTTCGAAGAAGAGCAGGGGAGTTATCCCTGGTGTCCTGGCCAATATTTATCCCTCAACCAACATCATTAAAACAGATTATCGTTTTGTGGGAGCTTGCTGTGCACAAATTGTCTGCCGCGTTTCCCACATTACAACAGCGACTCCACTTCAAAAAGTACTTCATTGGCTGCGAAATGCTTTGGGATGTCCGGTGAAAGGAGCTATAGAAATGCCAGTCTTTCTTTTCTTTCTTCTCACGAGCCTGGCTATTTTTATGACTTCTGAACGTTTTTGAAGTTCCTAAGAAAGGTGCACCTAGAATTTCTGTCACCGCATAGTGGTTTCTCATCCTTCCCACCACAGAAATGTATGCAAATAGGCAGTTCTAGCTGTAAATAATTGGCACATGCCTAACGGTCACGTCTGCATATATTGACACCACTATTCCCGGCCAGAATGGAGATGATTGGGTAATTCTCCATCAATCATGCCTGGAGCCTGCACTGCTGTCAGTGACTGGGATTGATTTTACACACTGTTTGCTGCAATTTAGAGAGATTCTCTTTGATAAGTCTCTGTAAATAGATTTGGTGAGCTTTGCTCTGTCTCTTGCAAAATACACTTGTTTTTGACTGTAAGACATGCCGGCCGGAAGTCCCGCCCCGCCTCCGCTTCATTGGCTGACACAGTGGTGTCAATAGTCACTGCTGTCAGTCACAAGAGGTACAAATGGCTCCAACCCCACCAGTCAATCAACGCATTCACCACAAGCCGTGCCCAACCAGTCGACAGGGATCTCGTGTATGTAACTGTGACCTGCTGTACGTTCCATTGCATAGGTTGTAACACCATCACACTCACTCTGAATGAACACTGAGTGGAACTTACTGGAAACAGCCTGCTTATGTGTCAGCCGTGGCGTAGTGGATAGCACCCTCGCCTCTGAGTCAGAGGCTTGAGCACAAAATCTAGGTTGACACTTGCATCTAGAGTCTGAAGGTTGTGGGTTCCACTCCAGAGACTTTTGCACAAAAATCTAGGCTAACACTCCAGTGCAGTACAGAGTGAATGCTGCACAGTAGGAGGTGCCGTCTTTCCATTAGAGACATTAAACCAAGGTGCGAGAGCAGGGGAGTTCTCCCCAGTGTCTTGGCCAATATTCATCCCTCAACCAACATCACTAAAAACAGATTAACTGATCATTATCACATTGCTGTTTGTGGAAGCTTGCTGTGCACAAATTGGCTGCCGCGTTTCCTACATTACAACAGTGACCACACTTCAAAAGTACTTCATTGGCTGTAAAGCTCTTTGGGACATCCTGAGGCTGTGAAAGGTGCTATATAAATGCAAGTCTTTCTCTTTCTTACTTTCTATTGCTTAATATCCTGACTTTCAGTGACATTCCCAACTGTCAGCTCGGATCAGTCAGTAACATCCTGTCCTCTGAATCAAAATATTCTGGAAATATGTGTAATTTGGCATAAATTGTCCTGACACAGCTCGGGTAGGAAGTGGGCACAGTGCAATCGGAGCATCCTACTGTGTTAGTGTTAAGGTTTGGAACACAAGGGATAGTAAGTTGGGGAGAATCATACAAACTTACAGCACAGAAGGAGGCCATTCGGCCCAGCGTGCCTGTGCCGGCTCTTTGAAAGAGCTCTCCAATTAGTCCCACTCCCCCGCTCTTTCCCCACAGCCCTGCACGTTTCTCCTTTTCAAGTATTATCCAATTCCCTTTTGAAAGTTACTATTGAATCTGCTTCCACCGCCCTATCAGGCAGCGCATTCCAGATCACAACAACTCGCTGCGTAAAAATTTAATTCTCATCATCCGCCACCCTGGTTCTTTTGCCAATTATCTTAAATCGGTGTCCTCTGGTTAGCGGCCCTCCTGCCAGTGGAAACAGTTCCTCCCTATTTACTCCATCAAAACCCTTCATAGTTTAGAAATTGGAGGCAGTTGGAGAGTTCAGATAGCCTTGAGCCAGGGGGATGAGGTCCTTGCTTAGGTCCCCAGTGTGAGATGCGAGTCAGCTGTATTTTCTGGGTGTTCAGTTGTACACTGTCCCTGGGCCTTTTGATGCTGTACACTTTATGTGGTGCATCCTCCAGCAGTTTAGAGCAGATCTTGCAGAGACAGACCAGTGGAGTAGGCAGGACATTTTGGGGGGAAAGTTTGGATGAGTTTGACGGGACAAACAAAACTACTTCAAAAGGTCTCTTTTTAAAATAGGAATTTCACAATAAAGTTCAAATAGAAACATTATGACTTCCATTAATCTCACAGTTCAAACAAGGTAAATTAAAAGAAAGAGACTTGCAATTATATAGCACTTTTCACAACCTCAGGACGTCCCAAAGTCCTTTACAGCCAATGAAGTACTTTCAAAGTGGAGTCACTGTTGTAAAGTAGGAAACACAACAGCCAATTTGCACATAGCAAGATCCCACAAACAGCAATGTGATAATGACCAGATAATCTGTTTTAGTGATGTTAATTGAGAGATAAATATTGGCCCAGGACACTGGGGAGAACTCCCCTGCTCTTCGAAATAGTTCCATGGGATCTTTTACGTCCACCTGAGAGAGCATACGGGTCTTGGTTTAACATCTCATCCGAAAGACGGCACCTCCGACAGTGCAGCACTCCCTCAGCACTGCAGTGTCAGCCTAGATTTTTGTGCTCAAGTCTCTGGAGTGGGACTCGAACCCACAACCTTCTGACTCAGAAGCGAGAGTGCTGCCCACTGAGCCACAGCTGACACTTGCTGACAGGTCTCTGGGACCCAGAGTACAGCTTCTGAAGGATTGCACATATTGACATCCATGTGCAATCCCCGTCTACAAAACCTCACATCCTGTTCTCACAGTTTGGTCACACTTTTGTGTCAATTTTTTCCATTACAAGTTCCTATGTACACATCTAGAAATGGAAACTGACCATGTAAATGTGTCACACTGTAATTACAACCTCCTGCTAGTGGTGGCGCTGTACAGTTACAGTACAATTTTACATAAGGTTTCGGACCCTATCTTCTAGGTAGGTTTACAACAGCGTTTTTAACATAGTAAGATGTCCCAAGGCGCTTCCCAGGAGCATTATCAGACAAAAGTTTGACACCGAGCCAACTAAGGAGATATTTGGACAGCTGAGAGGTCGGTTTTAAGGAGCGTCTTAAAGCAGGAGAGAGAGGCGGAGAGGTTTAGGGAGGGAATTCCAGAGCTTAGGGCCTTGGCAACAGGAGGCACGGCCGCCAATGGTGGGGCGATGAAAATCGAGATGAGCAAGAGGCCAGAATCGGAGGAGCGCAGATATCTCAGAGGGCTGTGGGGCTGGAGATAGGGAGGGGCGAGGCCACGGAGTATTTGAAAACAAGGAGGAAAAGTTTTAAATCGTGGTGTTGCTGGACCGGCAGCCAATGTAGGTCAGCGAGCACAGGGGTGATGGGTGAACGGGACTTGTGAAATGTGTCATTTATTTTTACATTTTATAATGATAGAACCTCACCAGCCTGATGGCAAAACAAAGGATTGGGGTGGCAGCAGGCTGTGGCTGCTGGATCAATTGAAATTGATAAGATTTTTGTTAGGTAAGGTTTATGGAGAAGTAAATAAAGGAACAAAAGCTAGCAGTTGCGAGAGCATTGGTGAGGGAGTTAGATGATTTGCAGATTGGCAGGGGGGATGTGTCTCCCGAGAGGGACAAGGAAAGAATGATATTACTGACTATTGCCCTGAAGCTAGTAAAAACTTTTTCATCTTCACTGTCTAAAAGGGTTATATTATCAGGACAGGTTGCATAGTCTAGGCTTGTGTTCCCTCAAGTATAGAAGATTAAAGGCTGATCTAATTGAGGTGTTCAAGGATTTGCTAGGGTAGATAGAGAAACTATTTCCTCTGGTGGGGGGAGTCCAGAACAAGGGGGCAGAACCTTAAAATTAGAGCCAGGCTGTTCAGGGGTGATGTCAGGAAGCACTTCTTCACACAAAGGGTGGTGGAAATCTGGAACTCTCTCCCCCAAAAAGCTGTTGAGGCTGGGGGTCAATTGAAAATTTCAAAACTGAGATTACGACTACGACACCCTGGTTCATTCTTCTATCACCCTAAACAACTCTTCCCCTTCCCACGGCACCTTCCCATGCAAGCGCAGGAGATGCAACACCTGCCCTTTCACATCCTAACTTCCAGGCTCCCAAACACTCCTTTCAGGTGAAACAGCGATTTACTTGTACTTTTTGCAATTTAGTATAGTGTACTCGCTGCTCACGATGCGG